>NW_010333254.1:0-4709 GCF_000700745.2 Antrostomus carolinensis | reverse complement strand
CAGGGGAGCTTTTCTCTCTCACAAGGTGACCTTTCCCATACCACCAAAAAACCAGCCCTCCCAACCCAACCCAACCCAACCCAACCCCTTACTGAGACACCTTGTGCTGTTAGCTGCTTGCTTGGGAAAAGGATCCAGGGCTGAACCCTTCCAAAAGGCAATAGGTTGCGTGTTGAAAACATCAGCCAGGATATCTCTGTGCTTACCTTTGGCTTTCAGAAAGCACAATCACAGTTTTTAATTCCTGCAAGTCCCTGAGGGAATCCTACTAGAAAAGCTGATAAGGGAAATTGCTCCTGATTCTGCAGCGTTCTCTGTCCCTTCACTCATCTAGTTATTATTGTGTTGTACTGACAGTCTCGGTGACACGTGTTCATTGCTCCCTTGTCCCATCGTGCACTGCAATTACTTCAGACACTTCTCTGGAATATCAACCACAGTTATTTCCTGGAGATGCCATGTCTGGGTACACTGAGGTGTTTCAGCAGGTGTGGGGTTAACCTGTGCACCACTGTCCTTTTGTCAGCTACTGGGAGTTACTGCAAGACCTGAGACACAAACTTCAGAACAGACAAGTTGTTTTGAAGCTCTTGGGTTTATCCCAAGTGATCAGGTACCTTACAGCCAAATGGCAGGTGCCACTTGGTCAGAGCCATCAATTTAGCAGGGAGGTGGGGTTATAACACACACGATTCTTTACTGTATGAGCAGAATAACACTAGACTGCAGAACTCGAGTGTGCAGAGAAAAACTGCACCTCAGCTCTAATTTTGGTGAATTCTGTTGCTATTTTATTTTCATGTAATATTCTAGGAGCTGCCAGTTTTGTCAGGGTTTTTTTAGTTTTTAAAATGCCATTATTGTGGCAACAAAATGAAAAGCCCTTCTGCCCTTCCTTACTGAATTGTCCAGAAGGGAAATAAAGTATTAGAAGCAGAATCAACAATAGTGACAATACAAGATAGGAATAAAACCACCTGATTGTTTCCTTCTTTCTCTCTCCCTCAACAAAAAGAGAAAGTGAACCAAGGCTGAAGAGACTCTGCCCTGCTGCAGGGAGGCACAGCAGAGTTCTGGGCCTGTTCACTTTCATAGTGATCAGTAAACAGTCATAGAGTGCTTGAACACGGCATATTTATTTGCAAGTAGGTTCTATATTCAAAAATGACAAGAATTTGTATGATGATGGGAGTACTCATCGTAAAAAATTTCAGAGGATCCTGATTGTTCGGTTATCTGGAGACATTTCTGTATCTGAAATACAGCTCTGCCAGCTGAAAATGTTGGCAATGGCAGGGGGAAGAGGAAGGCCTTCCAGCAGTTTTCCTCAGAACTAAGGAATTTCTTCAGAATTAAGAAATTTGTCTTCAGTATCACCCTTTTCTTTTTAAAAAGATTGCTTTGGAAATACTATGTGGTGGTATTTTCACCACGTGGTGGTGTTAGGAGCATGAAGCATTTCTAAGGTTGGACCACTGGGATCCTGAAACAGAACTCCTTGAAATCAGAGGAAGTTTGGGAACAGCTTATGGCCATGAAGTGAGCAGGGACCATGGCACTGGGTAAAGGACACACACACACGCACAAAAAAAAGCATGCTTTTAGCATCCCTCTTTAAAAACCCTGTGTTTAATCTCAGTAATGAAGATTTACAGTCACAGTTTCTGTAAGTGTCACTGTTGTCGTGCCACTGAAATCTGAGGCCTCTGCTACAAGGTTTTGCAGTGACCTGAAAGTGGCAATGTTGCCTTCTACCCCCTCCTTTCTTTGTAACTCAGTAATTCAGTGGCTGGAAAGCACCACAAAGGTTTGTCCATTGTACCTGCTCTCCCTGCCTGGCTCAGATATGCTGTTTGCATGTGTGTCAGTTTTTCACACCTGCTTTGAAGGAGCAAGGGAGGATAATGTGAGAAAAGAGAGAGAACTGCCTCATTCATCCCTTTTATGCAGCTGCTGAGTCTTTGGAACCACAAAACTTTATCAAGAGCCAGCCTCACTGTTGCTTTTACGCTCAGCATTATAAATTGGGCCTCTGTTTTGGATTGATATTCTTCATGAACAAACTCGGAGAGTGGAATTTAAAAACAAAAGAAGAGATTAAATTATTTTAGCTTCATTACACTTCGTGCTGCTGCTGCTGCTCCTTCCCCTGGAGAGCCTCTCTTGCCGTTTCAGGCTTTTCTCATTTACACACTATGATTCTATGAGTTGACCAAATTTTCCAAACCACTGATCTTGCTGCAAATGCTCTGCTGACTTATTTCTGGCTTACGTGCACAGAGTTGGGGAGTTATATGGAATTGCCAATAGTTGTTTTAATTGAAGACAGTTAAGAGGTCTGTATTTTCCTTTCCACTTTATTAGCCGCTGTGTTCCCTGTGCATCGGGTGGAAGGGGAAAAGGTTCCAGGTGTTTTTGTAGCTGCCTGTGTCATAGGAGCTGGTTTTGGCTGTGTCATGTCACTTGTGCTTTTAGGCAACTGAAATACTTTAACATTGGAGATGTGGCCAGTGAATACTCCGTTAGCAGTATGTGTTATATATGCCTGCATGGAAATAAGCATGTAGCTTGATTTTGGTTGTTTTGGGGGTTTTTTGTAGCAATTCTTTTCTCTTTTTTTTCTTGTTGTATCACGTGCCTTTATCTAACGTGTTCTGCAGCACAGACCATCTCAAACTAGTTATTTCTTTCTCTTTCATCTGCCATAGCTATTAAAGCTTACAGCTGAGGATAACGATTCTTTGTAAGAACTAGTTTTTATTAGAGAGGACTAAGACACAGCCCTGGTAGCGCCATGCGTGTCTTGGTGGTGCTTTAGCACTTCCTCATAATCATTCACACTAATGCTGCCCAACTGAGCAAATCCCATGGCCATCTCATCCAGATAAAATGGAGAAAATGAATGAGCTTTTCACTGCCCCTGGAAGGCTGACAACAAATCTCAGATTCATCAGACCAGGGAGGAAGCAATTACCCAGACAGCAGCTTGCCAACAGCAACTTGCTCCCTTAAAATAAAGGGGCTCAGTGACATCATCTTTCCATCAGCTCTCCCTGTGCTGCTGCGGTGAGGGGAAGGCAGAGGCTGGGTCTGAGGAAGCTGCCTCTTCCTCCAGAGCTTTTCTCTGACTTTTCTCCTTCCAAACCTCTGCTTTCTTTGTTACAGTGTGTCCTTCTGCCTTGAACGTGCTCTATAATCTGCCACCTTGTACCAGAACGACAGAAAGAGACATTCTCTTAAATTTCATGCTGCTTTGGGCAAATTAATCTGCACTGGCACTCACACTTTTTTCCCTGCTCCATCATATGGTAGGATCCAGCATGGAACATCTCAGACACAGGATATAGATGATGCAAGTGGCACCTGAGTGAAGTGTTTTTGGATGGGAAGTGAGGTCCTTCATGAAAAATGAAACCGTGCATCCCACGTACGGTCACTCTTCACAGCGTGTTGCTGGACGTGTGTCCAATAGCTGGGATGGCAGAAGCCCACAGAGTGTAGGTGGGAAATGCCTTCTAGTCTCGTGTTCCTTTAGTCTGGAAGCTTTGGGTCTTTCTGGTTTTGGGGGAGGGAGATACCTTTGTGTTGGTTTTCTTTACCAAGTGCATGCAAATGGGTTCTTTGAGTTTAGAATAGAACAGAATGGACTGTTTCAGTTGGAAGGGACCTACAGTGATCATCTGGTCCAACTGTCTGACCAGTCCAGGGCTGGCCACGTTAAAGCACATTGTTAAGAGCATTGTCCAAGTGCCTCTTCAACACTGACAGGCGTGGGGCATCGACCACCTCTCTAGGAAGCCTGTTCCAGTGTTTGACTGGAAATGCTTCCTACTGTCCAGTCTAAACCTCCCCTGGCACAGCTTTGAGCCATTCCCATCACTGGATCCCAGGTTGAAGAGCTCAGCACCTCCCTCTCCACGTCCCCTCCTCAGGAAGCTGTAGGGAGCCATGAGGTCATCTCCTCCACCGCAGTGTCTCACTAATGTCAATGGCACCGTGGCTCTGGGAGCTGACCAGTGCTCCCAGTTCATCCTGTTTGTTTCTCATAGTTCCTGCGTTGGTGTACAAGTGTTTCGGATGCTCTCCTGAACCCTCCGTGTAAATGTTCCCATTAGGTTGCCCAAGGAAGCTGTGGCTGCTCCTCCCTGGAAGTGTTGAAGGCCACGTTGGATGAGGCTTTGAGCAACCTGGTCTAGTGGAAGGTGTCCCTGCTGCTGGCAGGGGGGTTGGGACTGGATGAGCTTTAAGGTCCCTTCCAACCCAAACCAGTCTGGGATTCTGTGATTGCCACCCTCTGGCAACCCTTGGCCTATCTCCTGCAGTCCTGTTGGAATCCCCTTCCCCCACCAATCCTTTCATTCCCCTCCATAATCAGAGACCACAGTCATTGAGCAGAAAGGGCGTTTGGTTCAGTGAACACAGAAAGTCTTCAAATTAGGGATGGATGCAGAGCTGCTGTGGAGTCACAAAAACAGCTGAGAGAGCATATCTCAGGATGAAGGTCAAGGATGGAGAGGGAACATTCATCCAGATCACTGACTCTGGAGGGAACTAGTTAAGGAGAGTGGGCTGGTTGCTGGAAGGATTTTCCTTCATGTTTCTCTGCGTTACCTTTCCACTTGCCTTTGAGGACTCTCGTCCATCCTGCTGTGCTTTCCTCCCTTGCAGTTTTTGGGCCACTGTCCTGGTTTTTAGCTGAAATGGAGCTG
>NW_010333253.1:0-776 GCF_000700745.2 Antrostomus carolinensis | reverse complement strand
CACGTCCAGGAGGATGGGGACAATCTGGGCTCCTCGGGGTGGGGACAGGGACAACCCCTTGATGGGGACACCAGGGTGACAGGGCTTCCCATGGGGACACAAGGGGGACTTGCCCCAGGGACATATGGACACGTCCAGGAGGATGGGGACAGGGACAACCCCTTGATGGGGACACCAGGGTGACAGGGCTTCCCATGGGGACATAAAAGGGTGACAGGGCTTCCCATGGGGACACAAGGGGGACATGCCCCAGGGACATATGGACACGTCCAGGAGGATGGGGACAGGGACAACCCCGTGATGGGGACACAAGGGTGACAGGGCTTCCCATGGGGACACCAGGGCGACAGGGCTTCCCATGGGGACACAAGGGGGACATGCCCCAGGGATGGGGACACAAGGGTGACAGGGCTTCCCATGGGGACACAAGGGGGACTTGCCCCAGGGACATATGGACACGTCCAGGAGGATGGGGACAATCTGGGCTCCCCAGGGTGGGGACAGGGACAACCCCTTGATGGGGACACACAACCTCCTGATGGGGACGGGGACAAAGAGCACCCCGAGGAGGTGACACCCATGGGTGTCCCATCCCTGGAGGGGACAGATCCTGGCCCAGGGGGGACAGACAAGGGGACATCACCTTCTCCAGCCGCCCGGTGCAGTAGATGCTGAGGTCAAAGCAGCGCAGAACCTCCAGGAGTGGAGCCACCTTCTCAGCATCAGCTGAGAACTGAGGGGGGAGGGGGACACACAATGGGATGGGGGGTGTGGGT
>NW_010333252.1:0-5504 GCF_000700745.2 Antrostomus carolinensis | reverse complement strand
TGGGGCCAGAGCCGGGGCGTGTCACCGTGACAGGGGTCAGTGGAAGCTGGGGATGGAGGGTAACCTTGATTCCGTCTAGAGGCTGAGAACACTCTCTTACCTGAGAGTCAATTAAAAACTTGTTATGTTAAACCACTCCTCACAGCCGACACATTTATGTAAGGAAAAGTTGTGAGGAATCTTTCTCAGCTTTGGCGATGATAGCAATGGAGTGAGAGAAATGGCCTGAGTGGGATTGTGCGGTGAAGATACTTCCTGTAGGCGTCTGGGAATGGGAACGGCCGGCTGGAGTGGGGCATGTGTGAGTGTGATAGAGCTGGGACGCTGAGAGCTTCCTGCAGGGTCTGTTGGATTCCAAGCATACAAAGCCGTGTGGTCCTGAACTGGTCCTGACAGTAACTCTAAATTAGTCTGCCAGAAATTAGTGTGGGGTAATGGAATAACCATTAACCATTACCTACACCAGCTCTTGTGACGTGAAGCTCTCCCTTTAGAAATGTGAAATGCTTCTTTCTTAGAGAACAATTTAAAAAAAAAAAAGTGAAATCCTGACTTGTATTTATCTTGGGGGCAGAGTTGTAGCTAATAGTTTTAAATTTGTAAATGCAATCAATAGTTAAACTACTTTTCTTGAACCTCAGTCCTCTGAAAAAGATGTGCTACTAGCCAGTGTGCAAGGAAAGCGTCTAGGTCTGACTTCAAAGCATCGTTGAAGATCATCAAGCCTTTCAAAATATCCCTGGTGTGTTCATTGATATGGCATGTTTATTTAGGAAGAAAAGCATGTTTAATGCCTTGAAAATGGAGGGGAGGGGAAGGTCAAGCTTTCATTTCACTATGTAAAATCTTTTTCTGAAGGAACTGTAAAAACAATTTTGCGCTAAGTGTCTGAACTGTTCAAAGATTCTGAGCATCTTGCAGTTCTGATTCACAGTGTACAAGGTCAGTTTTTTCTGCTGCTCCTTGAAAGTAAATCTTGAAGCTCCTGTTGGTTTACAGAAAAGTTAATGTGGAAATTATCTGCTTTCATGAAAGCCACAGAATTTTCTTGAGATGAAGTTCTAACAGTAGGGAGATAGGATATAGATAACTGTTGCTTAATAGAAAACTTGTAGGAGGTGGAAAATAACAGCAGCAATACAACTTTAAAATACTTGTTACTGCTATTTAGTTTATTATTAACTGTATCTGCAATTAGAAAACAGACTGTTGAAAATGAGTCATTCAACTCTTTTTAGACTTTTTTTTTCTGAAATGGGTTTAGAATTGATAGATCGGGATCTATATTTGTAGGGAAGAAATTACATTTGTAAATGACTATGCCTAACCTTTTTCATCTAAAGATTATGGCAGTTATGGGTATTGAGTTCAGTAGATCATATTCTATCTCTGTAGATGGTCCTACTTTCAATATGCATACATAGATGTGTATTTTGTTGTAATGAACTTTTGGTAGTGAAAGTTATCTATTATTTTTCAAGGTTTCAAGTCTTCTTACTGTTTCTAATTACAAATAATCCGTGGTTTATTATTTCCTATAGAGGCAGATACATACAGTGCTTTATTGCAAGCTCTCCCAAATAAAAAGCAGCTTCTAATGCTACAGTAAATGAACTTGGGTACAATTGCATTAGTAATTGTAATTCAGAAGGAAGCAAAGTAGAGGGAGTGTATAAAAGTTATGTTACACATTATAACATAAACTCTATGATTTTAACTTTCAAGGTTAAAAAAAAAAAAAGATAGCAAACAGTTGTGCCTCCAAAGATAATTTAGGGTTCCCTTTTGAAGTAAGTCCATCTGAAGTACTTTAGATCTTCTCATAAACAACAGTCTGAATCAGATCATCCCTTCCTGATAGACCAAATCCTCTCACCATCTGTAGATATTTATGAACTTAACTAAACAGGTTAAACATGTTTGGGCAGATATTGTCAAGAGAGAGGAGGGGAAAACCACCATCACAAAAAAAAAACCACCACAAAAAAAAACCCACAGCAAAAAAACCCCACACCATACTGGCCATTAGAAAAGCTTCCTGAGCCATTGACTTCAGATTTCTCCTATCATTAAAAAAAAAAAGCAAGTTTTGGAAATGTAACTGTTGCCTTAATAAGGAAGTTTGTTTGTTACAGAAACCATGCATTTTTGTCATCTTGATAATTTTCTGGTTCTTGCTGTTAATACCTTTTTCAAGTTATTAATGAAATGTTACATGCTATTCTGATTTCCTGGCTTAAAAATATATATAGTAGAAGTGAATGAGAAGGGTAAGAATTCTCAAGATATGTAATTAATTCTATTAAATGAATAACAAGATTAGGATCCCTGAGCCTGAAAAGAGATGAAGAGTATAAAATATTCTAGAGGTCTATACAGTCATGAGTGGTATGGAAAAGGTACATAGGGAAAGCCTCTCCCAAGAAAAAGCAGGAGACAATGAGTTGTCGTGTGCTATGTAACTGAAGTATGGGATTATTTGGTATGGGACAAATAAACATTTACTAATTCAAAAGCCAGAGGAAAAAACAGAAGAGATGCAAAGATAATATATTCAGCTCAGGAAGACCTGGGGCACTAAATGGCAGTTGAGATAATACCCTGAGGAGATATTACTTACATGCTGTATTCTTATGCCTTTATTGAGACATCCACACTTGGTCGCCACTGGAGATGGGCTGTTGAATTGATGGGTCTTTTATTTGGGTCCCAGCTGGCTGTGAGGAAAAATACTTTTAAGACTGACTTCAAATAACAGTTTAGAGCTTTATATGTCTGATTGTTCTAAGACTATTTTGGAGTAACCTTTTCTCAATGTATTATCTTCAGGATCTGTTGAAGACATGACTATTGAAGTTACTGCCTCTAAAAGTGGGGGAAGTGCTGCAAATTATGGAAAGAGAATTCTCTCCTCAATGCAATAGGATTCTCTCGTTATGGAATAATCTCTGCAACCATTGTGGACTCTGTATAAAAAGGACACATAGAGCCGTATCTGCCAAATGCACCTGTTTCAGTGTTGGACTGAATAGATTTGTGGGTTTGTTTTTGTTTTTTTATTTTCCACCATTTCAAAACATAAATCAGATCTCTTAAGAAGTGAGAACTAAAAAAGAAACAAACTTGGTTCACAGAAAGTTTACTGCAGCGTGTAACAGAGGGTTTTTGTTATTATTATTTTTATTTTATAACCCAGGAATGTTTGGATGAAAAGCTCTTGCACAATGTAAAGCTCTTGCACTGTTTTACCAAGGCCTGGAAGTTAAACTTACTGTGAATTTTTATGATGCCAGTGCAATACTTTTATTTGTAAGGGTGCTTTTAAAATATCTGTGTTAAACTATTGATGCAAAGCTACAAACGTAGTAGAACTTGTTTATAATGTAAATACACAATTTACAGTGACTCTGTGAAGTTTCATCATTATTTTGGAATAACTTGGAGTTTGAGATTTTGTAAGTAGACAGGTAAAAATAGTGATGTTGGCATACCAGTACTTTCTTCATAGTGGCAAATGATGTAATATGATGACTCTAAGAAGAGGCATTTTTAGTTCAGTGATGTTGGGAATTATTTTCCTAATGCTGAAGCATTAAGGGGGTTGGGGAGGGTGGTGGCACCACCACCAAACCCCAATGTTGATTAACAAATACTCCAATGCTTTATAAAATATTAACAAATTTACATTTAAATGTAACTGAGAAGTAGCACTTGGGGAAAAAAAAATACATTAATGATTCTTAAAATTGTGTGGAGAAATTCCTCCTAAGTTCCCCTGGTTTTGATCTAACACTACGAGTTTGAGCTCACTGTTAGCAAATATGGGTAGGTCTTAAAATTTTAATGTACAACTGTTTTTATGCCACGCCTTACCGAATACTGGAGGTGGATTTAAGGAAAATATTTACTAAGAATACTGTGGCTGTACTTCCTTGTGAACTCTTGGAAGGTCTTTCAGTGTTCTTTTGTAAATTACTGGAGTAACTTCTTACTGTTCTATGCATATTCTATTTTTTAGATCTTTTTCCAATGCTCTCAGTTTTTCAACAAGGTTAGATGAACACTAAACTTAAAGGTCTGTAATATAATTTCTTCTTCACTAATGGCAGTCTTTAGGAGGTGTATACAGTTGTTCCTTCTTTTAGAGGAACTGCAATGTGACGCTGCTGGGTGGTTACAATGATCTGATTTTAGAAAAGGGGGGGGCAAACAAACTTGTCTCAAAACCTATAGATCCCTGTTTCAGTGTCATTTGCAAGATTTGTTTTTTTCATTGTTCAGAACAGAGAACTGCTTTTTCTGATTCCCCATAGTTTCACTTGTAAATGGAATTATGAAATGTCATGTTTAATAAGTGAAATGATTAGCAGCAGCTATAAATTAAGCCAAAACTTAGTGTGGTGAACAAATATTTTTTCTGATCTAGTGTTGCAATCCTAATTACCAGAGTGAATTGAGCAGGGCTTTGCATTCACTGTAGATTACAGTGTAATTAATCTTAAATTCAATATCAATACTTAATGATCATTGTGTAAGATGGTAGCTAGAATGTTGTTGGCTGTTGCAACTTCACTCAAAAATTGCAAGGGATTGAAATGTTTGCAATTATGAACAGAATGCTTTAAAAATTAAATGTAGGAGCTGACACATCAGTAGAGGAGAAGGTTAATCTTCGAGAAGCACTGGACTGTCCCTAGCACGGTGTGCCTGAACATCTGTGGAGCAAAGGTAACTGTTGTAAGCTCTGATCCCTTCTTTTTGACAATGTAAACCGGTTACCATTTCATGCTGTCTGTTTGCCTTCTAAATAAGGAAAGCTAAAACTAAATAGGAACTGGCAACTGAATTATTAGCAGTTAAACATTAACGAGTATTTAACACTTAGTCTCCTGGTTTCCTTATCAGTTGCAGTTCAATGCAGCACAAAATCTGTTCAGAGAACTTTTATATTGTCGATCAGAAAGAAGCACTTGTTGTGGAGTGCTTGTGGGTTTGTGCATCTAAAGCTAGAATTCCTTTAGGCTTCAAGGACAGTCCTATGTGTTATGTTTAAAAACAGCCAAAATCGCCAAGAACCACACTCTGGTTACAGGAATGTGATCGTTCAGGAGTTTTTTGTAGCTGGTTAAGCCTTAAAACCAGCTCCAACTGGCATCCTGTATTCTGCCAAAGGAAAACAGCCAACCCCCTAACTGGTAGCTATGCAGAAGGGTTAAATGCTTGTTAGACTCTTCAGATGTGGACAAAAAAAAACAAACTGCTTTGAGCAGATTGGACATTACTGAAAGGCTGTGTAGAAAATGTGTGTTTCCATTCACGCTTAGCCAGGTTGCTCTAGAAGTTATTGGAGTCTTTGAAGTATTTAATGTGTAATTCTTTTGTAATTATTTGATCTCCAGGCTGCTGCATCCTTTAATGGAATCAGTCGGTGTGTATTAAAAAAAAGGCGGCCTTTGAAATAAACGCCGGTGCTGATTGTCTCAGCAGGTGTGTTTGTGCGTGTG
>NW_010333251.1:0-20042 GCF_000700745.2 Antrostomus carolinensis | reverse complement strand
ATACTAGTTGAATCCCCCACGTCTGGACATTGCTTACACTGAGCTTTGCTAAAGAAAGGATTCATCTCTCCCACTCCCTTCCACTTAGACATTCACTTACATGATCCCACAATTTACCTTGTTAAAAATTATTGTAATTTTGAAGACAGGCCAAATGAATTTTTGCCTGTTTTACAGAAACACACTTCTGGCCATGCCCTCTAGTTCAGTCACAAGCTTCCAGCCACTGCCTTTGGAACAGATTCCTGATGGTAAGGGTCAATGTTGATCGATTTCCCTCCTTGTTGAGAAGTGTCCGTTGATATCTTAACCAACCATTGCCATGTTGCACTCTGGGCCCATACTGCTCTGCCATTCACAGAGCAAGCTTTGTAGAAAACACTGGGAACACAACTGAGCTTCCAGTGAGCATTATTTAACATGTTTCCCAGTACTGAGGAATGTTTGGCTCCATGGCTACAGCGGAGTCCTGTGTGAACTCTAGGAAGGACATACATTGCACTGAACCCACTGGGGACTCGTGATGGTAGAGATCTGTTGATGGAAGTTTGCAGAAAGCAATCAGACGATGTGGGGGAGCATCCTACCCTTAATGGTGTTGGCTTTATGGGGAGGGGGAAAAGAACTCTTGGCAGATGCAGCACGTCTGCATATCTGAATGCTGGGGAGACTCCTGGAGTGTCCTCGGTCACAGCTTGTTTCACCTGACCAGTATGTGTCCTGAGAGGTGGCAAGAGGAGCAACACAGGGGCTGCTCCCCAGAGAAGGCATGGTAAAAGCACAGACGGTGGCACGCTGAGAAGAAGAGCTGTGCTGTGAGTCCAAAGCGCCCCTTGACTCTGCTAATCTGTTCCTGGGGTTAGAGGGTTTTGCAGGGGAAAAAAATCATTGCTCTGAAAGTGGGAACAGACGCTTGTCCCACACAAAGCAAATGGGGTTACATTTTCTAGTAGTGGTCCTAGAAGTTGATACACAAAGATCAGGTAAGAAGTCCACAGTCACATTTTGAATCTTCTTCAAACTATAAAACATACCCCAGTTATTCAACCAATCAAGCTTCCACTTTGGTTTGTAATGCTGTAGGCAAAGCAAAGTGAGCCATGAGCTTGAGAGCAACTCTAACAAATAAGTTTGATTTGGATTTAACCGGTGCCCATTTATAATTTCTATGCTTCTTTTTAATTATTGTGAGGAACTGTTGTTTCCTTTAGCACACACCGTTGCAATATACTGAAAGAAGAACCAGTGAAATGCTTCATGGCTGGAATTTGGTAATGTGACCAGGAGGATTTCAATGCACACTCATTGCTCCAAAGCTGGGTCAAACCAGCAGAGATCAGAAGATGTTGCTTTCTGACTAAGTACATCTAAATACCATTATTTGGGATACTGATACCCCTCTGTTCTAAGCAAAGAAACCAAGACAGAAACTGTTGCTCAGTTCTGCAAGTCACCCCCAAAGAAAGTTTAAGATGTAGCTCATGTTCTCCTTGCTCACGCCACCTCCTCCAGGCACCCCTCACCCGCGGCAGACACCAACTGCTGTCTGCATGTAATGCAAACTCCCAGCTTTGACCTTCTGACTTGCACCTAAGCGAGATGCCCACAGAAGAGAGGACTCGAACCCCTCCTCTTATGGTGAGTGAATAAATGGAGCCTTTTGGGGGCCCTATTCCCAAATGCTGGTTCTTGGTTCTTGCCCAGGGAAGCTGTTTTCACCCCCCCCACACACGCTCAGCAGAAACTCTCCTCCAGAAGCAATTTAAGGCATAGTAAGAGATGCCGGCTTCAGATGCTAAGCCAGCTTCTGATGTTTCTGCCCCATTGTTGGCAGCTTCCAGTTCTGCATCGCTGTTTGCTGCTGTCCTGTCTGTACTGCTGCGATTGCGCTGGCTCAAAAGCAAATCCCTGTTTTCAGGGAGATCATTTCTATCAGTTTGTTGTCCAGCCCCATGACAGTGACAGCAGCAGGAGAAGAGGAGTGGGAAATTACAGTGTGTATGTGCATGGACTCCTTTAAGCCACTTCCACCATGAAAGCTCTCCATTTGCAGAGCAGCCCAGGGGGAAGTTACCCAGCAGAACTGAGTCAAAGGGTCAGCTCAGCACTGTGGGAACGGGCAAGTCTCAAAGTGCTGCTTTCCACCCCTGCTCATCCCTCACACCCACCAGCTTTGATGCTTCTCTAATCTCTTCCTGAGCCAGTTCAGCTCATTAAATCAGCTGAAGACTATCACTTTTCTTTCCTTGAAGTATTTACCTGTTCATCAGCCAACTGACTGGGTTCAGTGGAGTGTCCAGCAAACACCAGAGACAGCTCAAGAAGGGCCAGGATGAGCAGGTGCAAGGAGAGTCCCTTCCCCTCATTGTGTCTCAGAAACACTACATCAGCTCTTTGTAACTTCAGCCTAAATTAAACTTGTGCTCTGAGCTGCCTTCTAGAGAAGCTTACATTGCCATAGACTACAGAAGGAGCTTGGGAGGGGGATTAGCTTCACTCAACTGAATTCCATTTAAGTGAACACCTCTTCCTGTACCTGGTGGTGTAATTCCAACACTGTTTATTAATAAGAACTCATGCAGATACACTGTCATAAATTGTCTTGAAGAGCACCATCAGCCCCAGCAGTGATATCAGCTAACACTGGCTAGGTGAGCACGACATTTTTTTCCTTGGCATGTGCCAGAGATTTACCATGCACATTTAGCCAGTCCTCTTGAAATCTCCATGTCCTCGTAAACTTACTAGTTAATGCTGAGACATATGCATGTGGGTTCAGAAAGTCAAAGCTCCCTGTAATTTGTTGATTTCCTTTTTAGCACCTTAAGAAAAGTGGGTAGAAATTTACCCTACCTGGATTTTAGTTTTATTGGTCAGCAGTTGGAATAGCAACTAAAATTAATAGATTAAAAGGATGCATGTTAGATGTCAGGGGCTTTTGGCTTACAAAGGTGCAACTACAAGTGGTTTATTTTGAAAATTAAAAAAATAAAATAGGGAAGCATTTTGCCTGAAAGCCATTCTGAAAACAGGTAAGAACTATATTTTGTGTGACTATGGATTGTCTTATCCTTTTATAACTTTACTGCAACTGCACTGCCTGCTTGGGCTGGTTCTGTGCCTGAAAGATGAAGGCCCTTATCTGAGCTATTTTGAAAAAGTTTGTAGAACTGAAGACAAAAAATTAATGAACATAATGTGATAGGTATAAACCCCCCCATTTTTTCCAAATCATCCCTTTAGTTACAGATTGGCACTCTCCTCATTGCTGTCTTTAATGATTGTCATATTTATTTATTTCTACATCCATGAGTAGATTAAAAGCCCTTAAAACTATCTGATGTCATAAACTTATTGTTTACTTTTCCTCAGTACAGCTGATGCACCTTGTAGTCTCTCACTTTTACAAACCTATTCCTGACTGAAATTATTGAATATGTGATGCTGCTCAATGCATTTCAAATTATCTATTGTATCTGCTGTGTTGTTTCACAAATGATGTTCAGCATCGTTGCAGCTGTAGTGTCTACTTGGGGATGTGGTGCTTACCTTTCACAGCATGTTGCTTCATGTAATAAAGGAACTTGACATCTGTCCCTGTTTGTACATGGTGATTGTTTGCTGTCATGAGTTCTAAACATCAACGGAGCAAGCTGTGTGAGCATGAATGATTGACTTCATCAATTACTTATTGCTGTTACTCTTTGCACTAACTCTTTTCTTCTAGTTCTGCCAATGCTGAGACTTCATCAATGCTAGCAAAGATCTGGCAGTGCAGTTAGACTGTGACAGTGTGCTAGCCAGTGGTGGCTCACTTTGTAGAATGAGTTCATGTTTCTGGGATGGTTTATGTCACCTCTGTGTATAAAACATGCTGTATCAACCAAACCACCTTTGATATCTAGCACATGCATGGGTATGCCCCTGTACTCAGCACTGGTGAGGCTGCACCTTGAGTGCTGGGTTCAGTTTTGGGCCCCTCACTACAAGAAGGACATTGAATGCTGGAGTGTGTCCAGAGAAGGGCAACAAAGCTGGTGAAGGGTCTGGAGAACAAGTCTTATGAGGAGTGGCTGAATCTGGGATCATTTAGTCTTGAGAAAAGGAGGCTGAGGGGAGACCTTATCATTCTCTACAACTACCTGAAAGGAGATTGTAGAGAGGTGGGTGCTAGTCTCTTCTCCCAGGTAACAAGAGGTAGGACAAGAGGAAATGGCCTCAAGTTGTGCTGAGGGAGGTTTAGATTGGATATTAGGAATTTTTTATTTTTTTACTGAAAAGGTTATCAAGCATTGGAACAGGCTGCCCAGGGAAGTGGTTGAATCACCATCCCCGGAGGTATTTAAAAGATGTGTAGATGAAGTGCTTAGGGACATGGTTTAGTGGGCATGATGGTTTTGGGTTGATGGTTGGACCTTTTTATCTTAGAGGTCTTTTCCAGCCTTTATGATTCTATGATTTTATGTGTAGTTGAGAATAGCATAATTACATTATTACATATAGTAAGTGCTACTGGTACAGTTTATTATTCTGACAAGCTTCAAATTGATGTTACTGTAGCAGCAGCACTTCTAAGAATAGACCAAGGCTCTGATTTAGCTTTGGTGTAGTAAATGACAAAAAAATGCAGTTGTGACTTCTCGGCAACTTCCCAATTGCCTTTTAATGTACCATTTGTGAACTAAATATCAATTATAAGATGTTAGTTATTCAAGGAAGGCAGAAAAAATATGCAGAAAGAGCCCAGCCCTCTTCCACCTCTTTCCAGCCAAGGAAAGCACCTGACTGAAAGATCTGTCTGGCATGAGGCTGACACCATCACTCTGAAATCTGATGTGACAGAAACCATCCTGGGCTTGCTCAGTAGTGAACCGCTGGCCTAAGGCATTTAACGGGAGAAAACACAGATCCTTACGGATGTTAATGGCAGAATATCAGCACCTGACATTTGATCCTGAGAGCGATTTGACTAATCCTAAAATGCAGGCTAAGAGGATGAAGTGCCCATAGGGCTGTGTACCTCTCACTAGGATTGTAGAGGGTTTGGACAGCTGGCTTAGAAAACTTCTCAATGGAGAAATGCAGGAGAGGTGAATACAAGCGTTAATGATGGGATTTTTCTCATCTGCTTTTAGATGAACAGAGCAGGGGCTTATGGCTGACTAGTCACCTTACAGTGAAACGAAAAAGAGAAGTTATTTTGGTTCATCTGTTTTAATCCAGTTGCCTGTTATGGGGAAAAATGTGTTGAATCCTAGAAGTGCATTTTTCCTTCCCTTCACTCTGAATCATTACAGGGCAAAGAAAAAGATTAATTTTCAGTCTGATTAGTGACAGAAGAAAAGTAGGTAAGGACATAGGGTAAGGGAAAAGAAGGAGGTGGGGTCCCTGTTTTGGTACCAGCCCTTCCTAGCTCAGCATAAGCCAGTCACGAAGTGGCACCTTCAGAGCAAGGCGAGGGTCATTCATTCCAGCTGAGCACTGGGCTGCGGGGGACAGTGACCATGTGCTGCTATTGTGCCCCTGTCAGTTTCAAAGGAGAATTATTTTAGCCAAAGCAATTGCCAAAGTCAAGTGACTGCCTGCGATGACACAGGCTGTTAAGCAGCGTTCAGTGCCCAAACTAACAAAGGCAAGTGAGCAGGCCTAGGAACACCATCTCCAGCTCAGGTTCCCTCTGCTGCTCGTGTGCTGGAAGTTTGGTTTACAGCTCTGATGAATTCCGTCATGGTCTTATTAGCAGGTCTAAAACAAATGAAATCAGATTGGGTTACTGGATGAAGGAGATGCAGTGGGCTCCTGCAAAGAGTGCTCTGTAGAACTGGGGTTGATGAGTCCTTTGGGAACTGATGTCACTTCAGGAGGCAAAATGACACTAGTGCTATCGTCACAGAAATAGAAAAAGATAAAATCTAAGTGCTTCTGGCTGTTAAGGACCTCAAAGGTACTGGTTCTGTGAGTTTTATGCTATTTAGACCAGTGTGCTTCTTCACTGATAAAATGTCTCATGAAGTAGTGTTTGGTATTGCAAAAGGTTATGGGTATTTCTGTCACAAGCAGCAAGGTAATAGCAACATCTGTTAAATAAGCAGTTGTGAAGTATGTGTGTCAGGAGCCACTGAAGTTGTCTAATTATGTAACTAATCACGTCTATTATCTCTGATGTTTACACTGTGCTGCCCTCACTGGTGCTAGTAGAACTCTCACCTATTTCAGGTGTCTGGGTCAGGAAATAAAGGGTGCTTTCCTATTAACTGAGTTTCATATAAGCCCTTTATTGCTGCCACTGCCACTCTGAGTGTGCAGTCTCCAGACTACTCTGATCCCTTTCCAACTGCTCTGAAGACTGAGAAACGCAGTGGAGATGGCCGAGCTTGTACTGATCTATGGTTTCCTTCAGGTGGAAAATTCAGATGAGAGCCATACAGTTGGATGGGTTTCTTGGCATCTGTCTTCGATGACACCTCTCTGGTTTGTGCTCTGGAAGGGTAAATTTTGCTAGCTAGCCAACTCAGGGAGTGCAAGGTAATGTTTATTCTCCTGTTTGGTATCTTTTGCTTTGTGCTCTAGCTGGAGTTTCAGTCTAAAAGTCATTGGAAACTCCAACTGGAACAAAAAGGGTTACTGCTTTTATAGAGGCTTAAATGTTGAGGGAGGAGAGAATTCCTTTGAGTAGTTGATCTGGCATTTTATGCTCTGGGATCACACAGTCTGGCTCAGATTTCCAGGCACAATCATAGCACAAGTAATATTATCTCATGGTGTCTCACAGCATTTTGCATCTCTATCCTGCCTGTCTTGGCTGCCCCTTTGCTTCAGCATCATCACCTCCTCAAAAGTCATGTTTCATCTCTGTACTCAGTGAAATTTACTCTGTCCCAAGTTCCATGTCAGGGAAATATGTGTGCTGTGTATACCCAGCTCCAAAGTATTTATAATGATTGCATCTCAGCTGATAATTTATTTTCATGGTCTTTTCTATTATCCAGTTACTCTTTGACCATGGAGCAGACTTTTCTTTCAGTCACAGTGTCAGCAATCTATATGAAAGCTCCTTTGTTTTTAATGATACCTGTAGTATCGAGACACCCAGTACCCATTCCCTTTGGTCCTGCGTTCAAGGTCAACACTTCCCAGCCTAAGAATTCAAAATGGTAAAGCCCTAACAACACCCTGGAAAGGAGTCCCTGGAGTGACACCAGCAGTAGGAGGGGACAGTGGTTAAACCCTGGGGACGTCAGCCCACAGTTGTTTCAGAATGAGCCCCTGTACAAAACCCCAGGTCTAAATCAGCCACATTCAGAGCACTTCAGTTCTGGAGTCCCAGTGTGGAAAGCATTTGGGACATTTGATCCAAGCTTATTCCTCAGTAGAAAATTTTTCAGCCCATGGCTATGTCTGCTTTGTAGTAATTTTACAGTACAGACAAAAAAAGTTGTATGAAACATGTTAGTTTTAACTTCCCTTAAATGACTGCCCAGGGAGATTGTGGAGTCTCCTTCTCTGGAGACATTCAAGACCCGCCTGGACACCTTCCTGTGTGATCTCATTTAGGTTCCTGGCCCAGCAGGGGGATTGGACTAGATGATCTTTCGAGGTCCCTTCCAATCCCTGACATTCTGTGATTCTGTGATTCTTTGAAGGCATCACCAATAACGCAGATTTGGAAGTAACTACTTGGCAAAGCCAAAAGCCCCCCTGTGGTACTCCGAGTGAAGGGTGGTGATCATCTCAGGCATTTTAAAGTGCTCACTAACACAAGCAAGCCTGCACAACCTGGCCCTTCTGGAAGGTAAATCAGTCTTCCTGGGCTCACATGACCCCTCGCAAGGACCAAGGTCCCATTTCTGCAACCTTGTTGTCTCAAGGGCTTGAAAACTTCTTTACCTTGGATAGCATCTTGGTCCTAATTCAGTTCCATTTACCTCAATAGGATTGCTTGCAAAGTAGTCAGGGCTGACAGGGGCTTCATAAGCTGGCTGAAACAAGGGAGTCTTTTGACCTCCCATAGAAGCTGACAATGTGGAGAGGAAATATTCATGTTGTCAGGACTTCTTACAGTTTTTCCTTAAAATAAATACAAAGACATTTCTTTAACAGATAATAACAATTTCATGTCTAGTCACACTTATATTTTCTCCTTTAAAGCAGTTGCAGTATTTTTTAGACAGGCATTTGCCTGTTTTCACTGTTAAAATAACTTGTCCCCAGAGCAGAATGTCAGAAATTTACATTGTGCCAGGGGCCATTCATTTTGATACTCTGCCAGTCAGGCTGAAGTAAGCTTGTTAGTAAGAGGATTCACAAAGCATTAGTAATCCAGAAATATGTAATTCCAATTATTAAGTGCTTACAATTATCATTTCTTTTTAATAGGTTGCTCCACGTACACAGCCACACAGGAACCTTACAGAGTCTCAACCTTCTGTAATTGCATCTTTTTCAGGGAAGAATGAAAGCCTAAAATATAAATGAAAGTCAGTAGTAGAGGAAAAAAGATAAAGCATGGAATTTGGTCAGTTTCTTGTTTTCCTGTACACATAAACCATCTCCCAGTAAGACCTACTGGAGTCGGATTTGTTTCTTCCCCTGCAGAAAGTCAAAGTTGGGTAAAAAAAGATTATATATATTTTAAATTTTCTTCTTGAAATTTCTGTTTCCTTCTTCACATAGATACACACAGACTTTTCTCTGAAAGCAGTTGGAGAAAGGTTAGGTTAAAATTTTATCAGGAGCCTTAACTCAGCACACAAAATCTGAAGGGCCTCTGTATTTCCCCAAAGTCTGTAGTGAGTTTGCTTAGCTATTCCTCTCTGCTTTGTGAACAAGGACTCCTACCCAGAAACATCAGCACTCATTATGGCTGTTGACTCCACTTATATTGGAGATAATCTTTGTCTCCGGCACTTAAGAGGATGACTGTAACTGCTATACTTACTGGAGTCAACAAAAAAACAGTGCTGAAGCTGTTTGCCCAAAGCCCTCTCTCCTCCAGCCAACAGAGCTGGCTACAAACCTCCTCCCATCAACCCTCTGAGTCAGACCAGGGGGCTTTCTTCCTTCTCTCCAAGGGTACAGGGGGTTTTTTCCTGCCCTGTCTCCTAAAAAGTAACACAGCCCCAAACCTGTTCATTTTTACAGGCTTTGCTTGTGTGTGACTGCTGTTCTGCTCTCTCCTGAGTAATTCCTGGGCAATTTCAGGAACACATAAGAAAGGAGTTGGGTTCTCAAAACAACTAACTTTACACATTCAGCGAAAGAAGTCCAAGAGAGGAGAGAATTTTTCATGCTTTCTTCCCACTTGGAAAGTTAATGAGCTTGCTTTTCCATAGCCCTTAAAGAATCCATATGATAGAGACATTTTGGAAAACAGACTTCATTCCTTCTGCAGCCTGTAGCACTGTTTAACATGCATGGTCATCAGAACAAGCTGGAATGAAATAATCAGCAGATTTTGTCACTCGTGTCACTGCAGGGCAGCGATGGTGCCATCACAGGAATGGGACAAAGAGTAGGTGTGGGCTGGCACGCACACACAGGGAAAAGCACACAGTGGAAGCAGAAACTGGGTGGCTGAGAAATACAAAGGAGACCGTGAAAAAAACCCACAACCCACCCTAATTTGTTAATTAATCAAAAAAAGCATTGCCCACACAGCTTGTTTTCTTTGTTCTTTAGCTGGGGCAGGGCTCTGATCAAACAGGACAGGCGATTGTGTAATGTCCGTGCTGCACAGAGGCGTGGTGGGGGCAATGGAAGAACAAAGCCTTGAGGACAAGAACCAGGAGGTAAGGCTGATCTGTGAAGACGTATCACTAATTACTGCACCAGCAGCGATAGCTGGAGACGAAGCGAGTCTGAAAGAGAAACACAAGAGCTCTACGAGAAATGACGGCGAAAGAGCCGGCGACAGGGGTTGTGCCCCCATCGCTGGCACACGTGCTGATACAGACCATTGCTCACAGGGCTGAGTTCCTGCAGAATTCGGTGCCTCCTCCAAGACACATTCCTTTTAGCTGCTCCCTCTGCCACCTAACACTCTCCACTGGTTGGACCAGCACATCTCTCTTTTACAGACTAAGCCAAATCATGTTTTATTTCTGCCTGTCAAACCTATTCCCATTTTTTTCTCATCTGCTAGCTAAGATGAATCCACTCAAATACAGCCTGAAAAAGCTAAAAAAATGCTTCTAATGATGGCAGACTGGTCCTCTGTGAGGCAGCCACCCACATGTTCTGCAGTGGGGGCCTCTGCATTTCTCAGCTTTGTATGGAAGAGGTTCCACCACCAATAAGTGGCACAGCACAGGCAGCTGAAGAGATGAATGACTAAAGCTAATGGGGAACATGGACAGATGGTGACTACTAGATGTGCTTGGGACATGCTGGTATCTGTTTGGGTGGATTCCTGTTTCCATCATTTCTACTCTCATTAAATCTAAAAAAAGAGCTTATTTTTCTTACCTTATGTATTCAAAACCAGCAGTGACCAGAAAATACCATGTGGTGAGGCTGCATTTGCAAGAATACACAAGGGATGATTTAACTTCTCAGGATCAACCTAGCTAAGGTTTTGGTACCACTTACTCTTCTGCTCCCTTAAAAAAATCATCACCCTGAGGTGTTTTTTGTTCTTCCTGAGAAGGAAAATTTCCACTTTGCATTTCTGTGAAAGGCATATAGTCCCTTTTCCCCACGCCCAGGCTGTTTCCTGTGCAAACCCTCTGACTTTCATTTTCTTTTTGATTTTGCATTTCACTGAGCCCTCTCAAGCATCTTCTTTCTCAGCAAGTGAGTGAGGGCCGTGCTTGGGGACATGCTGGGGTGCACATCTGGCTCCTGGAATTGTCTAAGGGAGCCAGGACCAAGTCCTTTGCAGCAACAACCCCAGCGACAGCAGCAATGTCAGCTTTTCTCCGAGCCTGTGGTTCCTGCTTCCAGAACACCTAGTCTTTTCCAAGCAGGCTGTGTATGTGTACGTATGGATGGAGGTGGGTGGTCACGTAGTGGTATATAGGCAGTGACACTGGCCTGTGAGAGATAACCTCATATGGAGAACTAGTGCACTGCCATTTACTGTATGGAGGAGATAGCACTTGGGGCTTTTAAATGTTCACACCACCTAGCCTTATTTAGGATGTAAGGATCCCAGAACAACTGGACTGCCTGATGGACCTGAGCCCAAATGTGATGTGATGACCTCTGGCATGAATATATGTGAATTCCAACCAGCATCCTTGCTTCATGTTTTCTCACTGACATGCCATCCGTCTGTGGGCAGTGGGTAAGCAGATTTGCTATGTCCCTCGTTCAGCTGTAAGATGCTGAATTGCCTTTCAGAGTAAATGGGAAAAAAAAATAGCTTCTGCCCTTGGCCAAAGTGAGGTTTAGTGAGGTGAAATTGTGTCTGCGACTGCTTGTGGCTGGGGGAAACACCTAAGTGGCACAGGAGAGGAAGGACTGAGAAGAAGTGGTGAAACATGATGTCTCTAAGTGTGTTATACTCCACAGCCAGGATGTGTCCAGGCAGGTTACACAGAACATGAAAGGTTTTTGCAAGATACGGGGCATAATAACAATTGAATAGTATTGGATATAGACACGTAATTCACACACACTGCTTCCTGTGCTTGCAGGGAGCAGTAGGAGCCTAGAGCTGTCCCAGTGCTAGTGGGAGGACCTTGTCATCATCACGTTCTGCTGTGGCTGCAGGACACGACAAACAGAGCACTCAGGCTGGCATGTGGTAAGTGGCACTAGTATCTAAGCCATCAAATACTACATGGCCCTCCTGCTGCCAGGGCTGAGTGGTACTGCCCTCCGTCCCACCATCTGCCCTGCCTGGTGCACCATGCCCCAGGGAATGAGAGACAGGAGCTCAGCTGGGGACTTCCTTCTAGGACCCTCCATGGGTGGGGATAAGGACTCTGTAGCACTTGGGCTGAGAGATGGGATTTTGCAGAAACTGGGATGGGTGGTACTCCCTTGTACTCCTTCTAGTGCAAAGTTTTCCAGAGATGACATTTAAAACAAAAGGACCCAGTGTTAGTCCTGGCAGGCAGTGAATCCGTGACCCTGCCTGGAGTCAGAGCTGGGCTGGGAACAGTACAGGGTTTGAATGCCAGCAGGAGCAACGCTGGACGTATTGCCCGGGCCTTGTTTACCTTTGGCCACTAAACCTGACTAGTGCTTTTCAAAACAGTTGGTTTACATTCTGAGAGGAATGTCCTTTGATTTTCATATCCTAGCCTTTTTGATTTGATTTTCACTTCAAACATATTTCACAATAATTTTTGTTAGATTTAACACAATGAGGGAAGGAAGGAACGAAAGAAGAGAATGTGGAAATTATGACTAGTTCTGTCAGTAAGTAAAATATTGTCTGTGCATGCAGACAGAGTGGGTTTTGCTCCATTTAACTCAGCCAAACTTAATCTCAGGACGAGGAGCTGCCTGGGCTGAGCAATGTAAATCATGGGATGCAAGGCTCTTCCTTGGAGCAGCGGCTGGTTTCTCTGGCTGTACAGCTTGATTACAGATGCTAATAGTAGCTTCTCCTCTTACAGAGATCCTCTCCCCGGATTAGGGTTTCCATAGTGTGCATAACAAAACCAAACTGCTCCACAGTCTCATTGTCCTACTGGCACTCAGCAAACGGGCAATTCTGCGCTGAGGAAAGATGTGGTAGAAATCCTGTAGGAAGGATTTACCTTCCACAGCTTCCACTTCAGCTTTCTTGCTGTGTGAGTTGTGGCTATTTCAAATTACAGAGCTAATGCTAGGTTGGATCCAGGGAGATGAACCTCAAATTTGAGTTCAGCTTTGTAGTGGTGTGCAATGGTACATCAGGAACGGAGATGACAATAGCTCCAGAAGTTATATTCCTGGCTTTTAAAAAATGTTTCACCCCAAGCACTGAAGAAGCTGTGGATGCTTGTTCTTCTTCGTGGTTTTGTGCTCAGGTACTGTGTAAAATCAAAGTACAGCAGAGTCTTTGGTAGTTTGTCTGTGGATTTCTTTCCTCACCCTCCAGTACCTAGTATCTGAGGTAAAAAAGAGCGGTACTGTTAAAGGGAACAACAGCGGGCTGTTCTGAGAAGCAGAAGCAGTGCTTGTGTTTTGGATACTCTGATGGGAAATGTAACATTTCCATACCAAGATGGACATACCAGGCAAGTCAAGCAGGAAAAAAACACCAGGCATATTTTTATAATGGAAGTGCATAACTTTCACAATAAAGATGTAGGAAGTTTAGAAACCTGTTACTTTTTAGGGAGAAGGTTAGAAAGCACCCACTTGAGTTTGCTGTGCGATTGTTATGTACTCTTTCATGTCAATAACCTGAGTTGTACAGGTAATTAACAGAGTGAAAGTCCTATTTTGCAGATAATTGGGATGTATATGTTAAATAGGAAAAGAGTCTTGTTTAGGCTAATACACTTCTTTTTGTTCAGTGAAGAAGTAGTTTAGCACTTCAATCTTTTCATGCATTATAAAGGCTGGAAGGCAGATGGAAAAAGGAGTTGTAGGAGATCATGGATGGTTCTTACTCTTTCTGAAAACACTCAATTTACTTTGTTATTTCAAGAAAAAAAATGCATGTTAGAGCATGGTGTAAAGTGCTAATATATTTCCATATGTTTTTAAGCTTTTGGGAATAGTTTTTAAACTTTCAGGTCCCAAAAGCAAAGATCCTATTTTGTCTCATCTTTTTTTTTTTTTTTCTTTATCCTTAATGAAGTCTTGCATTTCTGTAGCTTTCATTTAAGATTTAACTCTATCATCCTTATTCACACCATGTTGTAGGTTACACCAAGACCTTGCTAAATTACCACTTAAGTAATGTATTTTGATTTCATCAGATTTTGGACTAAGTTCCTGGAATATTTGCATCCTAGGCAGACAGTACAGAATTAGGTTCTTATCAAAGAAATAGATTAGCACACTATTCCTGTTTTCCAAATGAAAAGATGCAATGTGATAGTTTGAGAACCGGAGTGGGAAGTAAATGGTAAAGGCAGTCCTTGCCTACGGCACAAATGTGTCTAGACCACCTCTTGCTGAAGTTTCTTAGAGATCATTTGTGTTTGGTGTGTTATTTTTATTCCTATTTGTGCAAATTTCTAATAGTGCCATCATAAATTAATAGCTGACCCATATAATGGCCATGTTTTACTCACCTTAGAATATATCTTTCAAAATCTTCCTGAAAATTCTGCTTGTGACCATAATCATTTGATTATAGACTACACAGAACCTTTGCTCAAAGTGCAGACAATGAAATGTGGACTAAGTTGTTGCTCTGGTTGTTTTAATAGTTGACATTTGTTAGGTGGAACTAAGAGAAACTCTCCAGCTGGGAGAAAATCCATGGGACCCTCCTGATTAAAGCTTCCCCCCAGTATATTAACTGACTTCTATAAAGTACAATGTCACTTTAAACAGTTTATATGCTATTAGAGAGTGCTAAATACATCCCTGTGTTTAACTAGGTATTCCTGGAAGGCCTCTGCAAGTTGCAAAATATCCTGACTGTTACTGGGAACTTTTGTGCCTTAGTTAAGACAAAGCGTGTTTCATTGCTGGCTTCCATGTATTTCCAAGAAAACTGTGAGCAAGGAAATTTCAATTTAAGATACTGGAGTAGGAAAACAGGCTGATGGAGAGCACCAGGGGGTAGGCCAGGCTTCAGCAGGGAAAAAGAATGGGACAAGTCCCTTCAGAAGCAGGTTTGCTGCATAAAGACTGATTTTGAGGCTTTTCAAGCCTAGGGCCATCACACTGCAAGTTCAGTTGGGTGTCAGGGTGGGACAGCCCTGCCCAGCAGCCTCTCAGTTCCTCAGAGCCTCTGCCAGCCCCTCACTCTCCCCTGCTCCAGCAGTGGGTGTCTGCAGTCAGGAATCTGCCTTATCTCTGGCCCCAGTAATTCCCTCTCCTGTCTGTCCTCAGTTAATGGGGAGTGGTGGCAGTGATGCTTTCTGGGCCAGCATCCTTAACCCTTTCCTTTGCTGCAAGCCCAGTGTAGGCAGGCAGAGGCAATGGCAATGGACATAAAACCACACAATATGGTGACTTAGTCTGCAAGGAAAAGGAGCAGTAAGAAAGGAGATCATAAGAACTGTGAGGGTGAAAAACCCCAGGAGTCCTGTACTCAGTTGGACAATGTTCTCCATTAGTTTTATGTTTTGTTTCTAATGTGTCTGTTAATTATGAACTGGAATTTAAATCATACTTTGTGCATGTGTGAAACAATGTGGATTTTAATGAAAATAAAGAGACTTCTATCTTGTATAAGCTGTCTGATGCCACACAAAGCAATTCAACAGTTGGTCATGATTTGTATTAATGCCTGTTAACTCCAGCTCTTTTGTAATATACTGACGGTGAAGCTCCCTTTCCTGCTTTTTGAAGCAAAAAGGGTATTAGCAAAGCAACAGGGAGCACATCAGCGAGTGGAGTGTTTACAAAACTAGACTGTGTATTTCTACCAATGCACCAAACAGACACCTGCACCTCTCTGTGTGTCCTCCTGCAAAGGCTGGAAGAAAGGGAAACGGGCCATTTATCAAAACCTCTTGTATCTGCTAGTGGCAGATTGTTTTGCCCTTCAGAAGCAGATGATTAAAGCACCACTAAGCTGGGGGATGTTTAGGACCCTTGACCACCCAAGAGATGTGGGAGACATTTTATTAAGCAAGATACACAAATGCATCCTTCTCACAATGTCAAAGTGGCTTTGCAGGTAAGACAGGCCTTGGAAAGACATACTCTTGCTAATCATTCCCTCATAAAATAAAAGTCCTTACCAGTTGCATGGCTTTTCTTTTTCAATGGTTGAATATTAGCTAAACTACAGCTAGGAAAGAGAGACTGTCTAGAGCTCTTGTCCCCCCTGAACCTTCCCTCTCTTCCCAGGCAGCCAAGGAAAATTCTGGTGGCAATTTCATCCCACCATTGCTTTGGCTAACATCAAGGGAAGAAAACCTGGAAAGGTTTGAGGATTGTCACCTGCAGATGCTCCTAGGTGGGGAGGCTGCTGGGTGGATGTTGGGAGAGGTGAGATCTGATACATTTAGGGGCCTCTTCTTGCAGAACAAATACACACTCTGTTTGACAGCGTATGCTGCAACACTTCAAATCCCAGGCTTAGCAGCATGGCATGGGATGAAGAGCATTTATCTCTTGCCTGATCAGGTTCATTTTGCACTGACTTGAAGGGTTATGCCCTGCCCTCCCTCTTCCCTTACCCCCAGTTTCTTTACAGAGAAAATAGCAATCAGTCAATTTAGTTTTAAATGCCTGAAGGATGGATGAAAGGAGAGGACTGAACACTCCA
Organism: Antrostomus carolinensis; assembly: GCF_000700745.2. Lineage (NCBI taxonomy): Eukaryota > Metazoa > Chordata > Aves > Caprimulgiformes > Caprimulgidae > Antrostomus > Antrostomus carolinensis. The sequence continues at coordinate 3,706 of NW_010333251.1, read as the reverse complement.
AACCACAGAGAAGATTTTTCTTCTTATTACTTATTTCTTCGTAATTACTAACCCTTTATATTTTAAGGCTTTCCAGTCACATGGACACTTTGCATTCATTAAAATAATATTTTCTGCTACCTTTAGCTTTATCATTCTCTGTGAGTGGTTGCCTTTCAGCTACTTTTTGCACTGATACGAACAGTCTTTGAAGCATCCTGGATGACCTAAAAAGCAAAAAAGCTCCTGAAAAGTCCTCCTTTGGTTTCCTTATAATGTCTCCTTTAAATTGCACTGTTATTAAGAGCTGAGTTAGAAATAAAGGAGTCAGAGGGGCTCACTGACAACACACACTCTTCCCCTTAACTTCCTGCCCAGGCTCCTGTTTCACCCATGGTTAAACTTGCCATTTCCTTGTCATTTTCTGAAAACTTTGTTCCGTAACTTCTCCACTTTATATTCCAGTAGTTATTGTCTTTTAATTGTCATAATTTTTGCCCACCAGTGTCCTAATGACACTCATAGTGTAAAGTTATTCAGAATAATTATGGTGTTGGGACAGAAGGGAGTGTTATTCCTATTTCTGCCTTTGCTACTGGCAAGTGTAGTGACCTTGTCCTTGGAAGCTTGTGTTTGCATTTCCTCCTCCATGACTTGCTGGTCTTGATGGGACAAATCACAAGGAAGTATCTCCAGTGGCCTGTCAAATCCAACCCAGCCCAGGCTTTCTGCCAGGGCACTGTGCCTTTCCTTATCAGCACTTTGGAAGCAGACTCATGAGCCTGCTGCTGGCTGCTGTGAGGATGTCTTCATCCTCTTCCGAGAGCCACTGAAGCGGGGCAGGTGCAAGCTTGGCCTTTCTGACTCAGGAAGAACTGTTTTGGATGTGTCCAACCTCAGTTCTGCAAGAGTTTTAAAAGTGCTCAGCAAAGCATTTTTCCTTTCACAGACTGCTTTAACTCCAGCCATGACCTATAAAATTATCTCCAGGAAAGGTTTGCATCAAGAGTCATTATCAAAATATCAGCTCAGTGTTACCTATGTCAGTAAAAGTAAAACAGGGCAAGTGGTAAGAATTTAAAAGATTGAGAACGGGAACAATTTTATTTTAACCAGGAGGTTTACACTGGTTTTGTCTCCTTATATCATCATTTAATACATTGCTTTGGCATGATGTGTGTATAGAGACACATGCTTCTCTTGGTGCTACTCAAAATGGGAGAGCAGATGTTGTAGCATAAAACTATCTTGTATTAGTTGAGTTTATAAGATACAAAGAAGACTGAAGCATACCACATACCACAGCAAGCACCTCTTTACAGGTGTAACTGCAATGACTTTCACTGAGTGGTATCTCTAACTAAAACAGATTAATTAGGACCTTACATGAAGTTCCCAGACTGAGCTGGAGATGCAGACACTAGGAATGTACCCCTTATAAGGATGTTGGCCCCTCAGTTGTGGAGGCAGAGATCTGTGTCTTTTTGCCCTCAAAAACTACCTATCTTCTAATCTTTGATGTACCTTGATGATCTGCCCCCAACAAGGTACTCTGATTCTCCTTTGGGAGCAGTAGCCACTTTTAGCTCTTCTTTAATTAGGTGCTTTTCTGGATAACTCTCTAGTAGTCTTTTCTTTTTGGCTGTTTTGTGACTCATGTGGGCTATTGTGATTTAGCTTGTTACGAAAGGCTCTATTCTGATGCTCTTAATGGCATTTGTGATGGAAAATGCATGCTTAGCCTTCCTGTTATGCTGTTGTCCCAAGGATGATGAGATCTAACAGCAGGTATCAGATATAACCAGAGCAGTGGTCTTCAATCTTTGCCAGTATTTTCCCCATATCGCAGACTGCATTTAAGCTTTTGGTGAATTGATTTTAAGAGCCAAGATCTCATTTGTGAACAAACTCAGCTCCATTCAACGCAAATAAAGGACAAACAGAACTCTGCGGAGCTACGATTATTCACTTCCATGACCAACAAAGGAGTAATTGAGTTTGGAGTGAAATCAAAGACCAGGTGTATAAAGCTTTGTCCTCACATGAAAAAGAGTCCAGGTACTCCAAGAGCCAATGATGCCAACTCTTGTGATTTTACCACAAGTTTCAGGATATAAATAGCAATACATATATATATATATATAATTTTTTCTTAAAGTCCACGGCATGTAAGTTTGTGTGACTGTATGAGATAATAATCAAACATAAAGGAGAACAAATGATCCCACTGTAATTTAAAGAAGCCAAGCTGGAAGGTAAAACGTGACTCAACACTTAAAATTAAGACACAAAGACTTACTGATTTTTTTAATGGCAGAGTGAGAATGGAGCAAAACACCCAAACTTTCAACCTGGGTCACAGTGGTGGATATAGCTGCTGTTTCTGTAAGGGAGTTATTGCATTTGCTATTGCTATTTGCTATTGTCCCAGGTACCCAAGGCTGGCAAAGGCACCCAAGGCTGGCAAAGGCACCTTGCACCCTGCAGTGGTTCTTTCCTGCTTGTCCAGCTGTCAGCTGCATCCTCCTCACGTGCAGACAAGATTTAAGCAAAAGGAAATGCTTCAGGAGTTTATTCTTGGTCCTCAAGGAGGTCTTGTGTACACAGGAGGGAATTTCCAGCAGTGCCTCCAGGTGCTTTGGGTACCTTCAATTGGTGGAGTGAATTCGGCTGTGCCTGGATCCCTGGATAAGGTGGGAATTCAGGAGAGGGCAGTCATGCAGGAGCAGAGAAGCAGGCTGCAGGGACAGTGTGACAAGCCAGGTAGCGAGGGCAGGAAAAGAGAACAGCCTGTGGTTACAGAGAAAAGAGTGACATTTTCAGAAGCATGTCATTTGACTGCTAGCAGGCTCAGGGTGACAGTGCCTGTGAGCTTATAGCTGCCTAAAGCTCAGCTCTGAGATTGCCTCTAAGACTTGTACGAAGATTTAAGTGGATCCTTGAATGCCAGCAACAAGGATGGGAAGTCGAGGGGAGTAACTCTGGGATGTGCCAAATCCTGCTCCTTGGGACTGCCCATGCTTGCTCAGGGGACCTCTGCTGTCATCCAGGGCTCTCTATCCATGCAAATTCTGGTTTATGTGCAATAGTTTAAAACCCTCTGTAAGCTGTGGAATATGAAGATGCCAACCATTTTTCCAGTGAACTTTTAAGATAAAATACTAGCACACGTTTTGGTGCAAGCACTCTAATCTTGCTTCCTCCTTCCCGTATCCAACGAGTGTCCTCACCAGCAGTCCAGGGGATTGGTCTTTCTGCCTCTTTCCTTTTTTTCCTCTCTCTCTACAATGCCAGAGACACAGCATGACTCAGATTTCATTCAAACTCAGAACAAAACTCATGTGCTCACTATTTTAAAAATTTTGATAAATATGTAACAGACTCAAAGCAGAGCTTTGAGTTAATGCAGTTAATACAGACATTTTCCTGCCGGGAGCATGGGAGGTTTCAATTTCAATCAGAACATTGCTTTTCTCACATACTGACCATTGCAGAACAGTTCAGGCTTTCCAAGTTGCAAAATTTTCATGCTAATTAGCCAATTTATGAGGCAGAATTATGTTTCTTTGTCTTCTTAATTGGCACGTTCTAACCCATTACTGTCAAACTGGTCTGTTATGAAACCAACCTACTAAATCTGCATAATTACCCCAAAAGAGTATTCTGTGAAATATTAAGAGTTTACTTCCCCCATCCACCTGTATATATAATATATATAATATATATA
>NW_010333250.1:0-586 GCF_000700745.2 Antrostomus carolinensis | reverse complement strand
GGGACCGGTCCCAGCAAGGTGGGAGAGCAGCAGTGGGAGCAGAGATGAACCCGCACCAGGACCAGGTCACCAAACTGCGCCCAAACTCCCTCCCATCCGAGCTGGGCTTTCCGTCCCGCTCCTCCCGGGGCTGGAGCTCGGCCGTGGGGATGTCCACACCCGCAGGTTCTCCAGGACAGACATCTCCAAAGCTCCAGCTCGGAGGTGCTGCCCGGGGCTGGCACCTGCTGCTACCAGGAGCATCCTCTTAGAAGCCGTTTTGTGCCCATGTCACAGTTGTTTCCCCTCCTCCCTCCCCTCTCTGCCACCAAAGCCACTCGTGTGACAGTGGGGTTCTCGTTTTGGGGTGCGGAGCCGGCTCTCGCCCCACCTGCAGCCCCAGCATCCCCCCGGGATGTGCTGCGGTTGCCGGGGCGATGGTTGTGATGTGATAAACAGGGAAATGGTGGTGACGTCAGCTGGGAAACGGCAGAATGAATTTTATGTCACGTTTTTCGAAGCACAATTACCATAAGAAACAGCTTCCTTGGGTGCAAACAGGGGCAAGTGAGACCCTTTGGGCTGCAGGGGTTCTCTCTGGGCTCAG
>NW_010333249.1:0-504 GCF_000700745.2 Antrostomus carolinensis | reverse complement strand
AATCCAAGGGTTGTATCAGGGTAGGAATCTTCCTCTTCAACATCTTTAACCCAGGCCCCAGGGAGGCAGCAGACTTTCCTAAATGGGTTTGGTCTGTATATTGGGCCTTCCATTCCCTTGAGAAGGGAGTGTTCTATGACAGTGACCCATCTTTTTTTCTTCATGGAAGCAGTTTTGACACAGGACGTGGGCCAACTTAACCTCGGCAATTGTGGCAACACCTCCAACCTAGATGGACCATCATCCTCCTTATTGTTCAGTTCCACTTGCAGAGCCTCATACCTATTCGGCAAGGGCACCTGGGAAAGTGAGGTAGTAACAAAGGGGACATGCCTCCTGCACCAGGCAGAAACTTGTTGCAATTGCCCCCTCTCTGTGTTCAGCCTCCGTATCATGTGCTCTGTCTGCCTGTTGTGCCTGTCCCATGGACAGTAGGGTGCAATTCTGGTAGTCTACCTCTCTCACTCTCCCTAATACTCCTCAACCTACTCACCTCCTCCTGGA
>NW_010333248.1:0-4762 GCF_000700745.2 Antrostomus carolinensis | reverse complement strand
GGGGTTGTTGAGGCCAAAGTGCAGAACTCTCTGGCCTTCCTCCCACCACTAACACCAGCACTGCTGGTGCCACCCATCCCTTGGGGCTCTGCAGAGCCCTCGCTGCTCTGGGGGCAGGACTGATGACCCCACCACAGAAGCAGGCAGCAAAGCCCATGCCGTGAAGGGCAGCGCTTGGATGGGCACGGTGAAGGTGGTGCTGGCACAGGAGCCTTTGAAACATTCTCGCTGATGGGGCTGCTCCTTCTTGTTCCCAAGAGATCCCTGCCGAATGCTCCAGGAGCCGGGGATTTGCAGTCCTGATCATAAAAAGGCCACTGGAGTGGCACCACGGCCACCTCTGCAGTTTGTTTTCATCTCTACAGAGCAACAATAACCCCAACAACCCCTGCAGCCATGTGTGGGACGCGAGTCGGTTCATGGTTTCTCTGGCACCCGATGTCCTGTGCAGGGTGGCAGAAGGAAGAAGGGGCGTGAAGCCCACTGGGGACCCCTCCCCAGAGGTGGGGTCCATGGAGCATGGGTGGAAGTATCCTCTTAGCAAGTTGGGGCCCCACTGACGAGGGCTTTGCCTGCAGAAGACTCAAGCCCACACCTGGGCTGATGGTCTTCACCACATTGTGATTTTTAGTGAAAGAAGTGACTAGAGAAAACGGAATAAAATTCAAATCAATGGTGCTAGTCAAAGTCAGCCTCTAAATTAATCCAATTACGCTGCAGCAATCTTTGCTTAATGCCCAGAAGCTCAGCAATGATTGTTAGAGCAGTGGTTGGGGAAATGAGTTGATAATGACAATAACCAACAATGGAAGATGCTGTTCTGAAAGGAAAGTGGTGTGGGGGGGTGTGGGGGGGTGTGGGGAGGAGAAATCACTCGATTATTCATCCTTCGAGTGAAGTCTATTGCTTGGCTATTAAAGGATAATGCACCAGCGCTAACCAAACACAGTGCTGCCTCCAGGTCTCCGTGAGGAAGAAGCTGAAACCTGCTGATCATTCTTCACGAAGGAAACCTCCCAGCACCGTTATTATTGAAGTACAGCTCTTAATAACCATGGCACAGCCGTCTTCTGGAACAGCTTGCCCACACAATCTCTCACTGCCTCTATCACGCAGGCTGTTAAAAGCCTATTTTTATATTTTCAACATTCAGGCTTAAAATCAACTCACTACAGCAGCTCAGCTTCAGGGCCTTCATGTTTTTAACACAACTGGCCGCCATGGACTTCCAGTGGACTTCCAAAAAAGACCAAGGAGCAGCAAGTGCAAACAGGAATCCACCATTGCTTTAATTAGTTGATTTGTGTGCACAGCAGCCAGCTGAACTCAGATGTCTTGAAAGCACTGATGAAAAATTACCTATTGACAATTTAAAGATGGGATATTAAAAATATTTTTAAAACATTTGGCCAAAAATGCCGAGTAGAAATTCGGCTAGTTGCCCTAGACAAATTTTGCTCAGAGCCCGTATCTCAAGTAGTCTTTAGAGAGGCAAATCTGACCAAAACATGACGGATGCTCATTAATTTTCTTGAAGGACTCATATTCTGGCCATTACATTGAAGTCATCAGCATCTGGGATGGTTTGCATGCCTCTTACCCCAAGTATCTCTGAATCTTGGTCTAGCTTCATTGTTTTGTAGGAAACTTCATAGTGAGACTTTATTTTTGAGCTTTAACACTTCTCTTCGAACTACATCGTTCAGATCCTCTCTGCTGGAAAGCAGATGCATCCTCCAGCGCCCGATCTCACATATCAGAACATAAAGAATATATTTATAAGATCCTCTGCTCTGAAAAAGCTTGGATGTCATTTCTGAGGCAGGATGCTCGCCCGCTAATGCTGGAAGAACTTGTTCCCAATATTGCAGCCCACATGCTGCTCAGAAATTGTTTCTTTGAGCAGTGTTGAAATTTCACAAAGGACTTGAAGGAGTCTCATTTCAACCCAGTGGGGGAATCTCACATTGTTTACACCTTCACACCTCATTGCCAGACGTCCACCACTATTATTCATAGCCCCTCACATTCAAAATTGCACAGAAAACCTCGCAAAGCCCTGAGCTCAGCTTAGGAATCACCAGGTGTACTTCTTGGTGCTGTGTTCTTTCACAGTGCAGCCCAGACAGACTTGCAAACTTTGCTTCACCACCTGAAGGAGCACAGGAAAAATTTACACTTTCTTAAAGTGCAAATTGAAATTCTTGTAGTTCTCAGACTCCAGAAACCGTTTTTAAATGGAAAGGGGGTTGGTAACAGTGGGCTCTGTAGCAAAAGTGCGTCACAAGAGTTGTGCAGCTGTTTTTAGATGGGATGTGAGGAAGAATTTCTTTGCTGAAAGGGTTCTGAGGCATTGGAAGGGGTTGCCCAGGGCAGTGGTGGAGTCCCCATCCCTGGAGGGATTGAAGAGTCGTGTAGACATAGTGCTGAGGGACATGGGTTAGTCGGGGACTTGTCAGTGTTGGGTTAATGACTGGACTTGATGACCTTGAAGGTATCTTCCAATTGAGGCAATTCTGGGATTCTGTGATTTACAGATACAAACGTATTAAATTATAGTGATTAGCTAAATATCTTCCAAGAAAGCCAAGTGAGAACTACAAGCGTCGAGCCTTCAATGTCACATCAGGAAACTCTGAGCAACAACAGAAGTATTTTCTCCTTTATACTCTCCATGCTTCCACAATGACCCAGAAGAGGATCCTGAATTAGTTCTGAATTACTCATAGGCTGAGATAAGAACAATTTAATAAGTGAAATAAATTAAAACTTAAAATAATAATTATAATAAAAATGGTAACAAACCTGCCCACCAAGCCCGGCCCGTTCCCAGATAACGATCCCGGAGGAGCGACAATCCCGAACCGAAACCGCAATCCCAGGAGAGCCAGAGCCTGAGCGAAAGCCAGAGAGAGCAAGAGAGGGAGAGCCCCTCATGGATCTCCTGCCCATGGGGGAGAGGAGATGGAACAGCCCCTTGGCAGAGCCAAATCCCAATCAGGCTTATTAATTTAAATATTCCTCAAACCTGCCCCCTCCCCAGACCTTGCACCTGCAGACCAGCAAAACTCAAAGTCCTTCAGCTTCCAGTGACAATTGCAAACATCGGTCTTTTCCAACCACTGTGATTCTAGCAGCGCGGGTGGGTACGGCAGGGAGGTGCGGGGCGTGTGGTCCCTATTTCCCCAGGAGAACACCGTGTGTGCAGACAGGCTGCTTCCCATCGAAACCTTCCAACCTTCCAGAATAACAGTAGCACCACAAAACCACAGTGCTCAATGCAGTGCACATCTCGGGGCCATCAGGAATAGTTGCAGCTTGTACCACGAGCTGGACAAATGCCTGGCTGACACCTTTCCTTGCTTGATGGGTACGTGCAGATGAAGCACACACCGAGCACAGCCCCTGGCATGAGAGAAGAGTTCTTCTGGTGATGCACAACTTTTAAATTGATGAGTTTCTTTTTTTTCTGTCCCACAGCCCACCTGGGACCTGCTGGCACCTCCTTAGCTGCCTTCTGAATTTTAAAAAAGGAAGAGTCATTTTTTTTAAGCACGATGTGAAATCAAAGTGCTGGGAAGTGGCTGGAATTCCTGACAGGAGGAGCCAGCTGCAGAGGAAGCCGCGAGTATTTCACGCGCGCTGAAAGGGCATTTCCACCAGTGAAGGAAAGGTGATGGTCAGTGAAGCAGACAGATGTTGGAAGACACACACCATTGGTCTGAGATGTGCTCAGAGGTGGCACTGTGTCCTTGGGCAGCCCTGGAGGGAGAGGCCAAGGGGGATGCTGGCTGATGGCCACGTCCTGTGGAGCTGCCACTCACGTGGAAACCCATGGTGGGGGTCCCTGGGGTCTTGGAGGATGGCTGAGAACTGGGATCCAAGGACAGAAAGGAGAAAAAAAAAAAACCCAGAGAAAGAAAATGGAGCATTCTTCATTTGGTATTCAGTGTCAAGGAAAAGAAAGCTTTTCTGTGGGTTGCAGCTTTAAGATTAGGAGACAAAGTTGAATTATTAAAACATTTATTCATCCAAGTACATGTTGAGCTCTCCGAGGACCAAACACATCCACTTAATTAAAACAGAGAACTTCCCAAGGACCATTTGTATTGGCACTAAGTGACACATTTAATACTTGTGTCCTGAAAGGGCCATAAGTATCCAAAGCGGTAGATCTAAAAAGATGAAAAAGCTTTTCTGACTTCTTGCTTCACTCCCCACCAAAAAGCACCGGCACTTGGTCTGGAGGCAGCATGAGGAGGAGGAGGAGGAGGAGGCTGTTGCCTACGGGCTTTGCCACTGACAGTTGATCAATAGCAATGGTAGGCTGTGCTTCAGCGAGAACAGCTTGCCTGTCGTGAAAGCAACAACATCCAAAATCTGACAGATGAGGCAGGCAAACATTCTCAGGGACTTAGAGATGCTGGTCTCCTGTAGAGAAGAGGAAGGGAGGAGGACACAGCCCTTCTGAAGGTCCTTGGCTGGGGCTTCTCCCTTATGGTCCCTGTGAGCACAGATCTGTCAGTGTGATTCACTTGAAATTTCAAGACTTCTGTGGGAGGGGTGGAGGAGAAATATCTGCATGGCTGATGTCCCCCAGCAAACTTGAAGAAGGATGGACATTTCGTCATTGCCTCTTAAACCCACCTGGCTTCACAGTACAGTTGCTGTCTGCCAACTCTGGAGAGTTTGGCTCAGGAAGGGAGCAGTGGGCAGGCTGGAGAAGGGTGAGGGGTCCTCCATGGGCTACAGGGGGACATCT
>NW_010333247.1:0-17898 GCF_000700745.2 Antrostomus carolinensis | reverse complement strand
TTATTTTTATTTTTATTTTTATTTATTTTTTTAGCTGTAGCTGCTTTTGGCAAACATAAAACCAGTGTATTGAAGTGTATTTTCTTCTGCTGTTGAGAAGGAGGGTTAAATCTTGCCATTGCAACCCCCTGTCCTTTGGTTAGCAGGACAGTCCTTGCACAAGTAACAGCTTACACTGTTGGGACCTTAAGTAAAAGCATATGTTTTGGTTATATGACTTATTAGGTGTATCAACTGGTCTTGGGCCTGATTCTGCCATTTTCTTTCATACACCTTGTCTGTGTTGACCTGAATTATCCCACTGGAGCAAATGGGACTGCCTAGAGCTGATGAATATTATATGGACTGATAAGGAGACTGGGAATGGGCTCACTGGTATGGTGATCTCTAAACTCTCTCAATTTTATATAGAGCTATAGTAATAAATTTTTCTTCTTTTCACTGTCATTCTCTTGCTTGCTGCATTTGAACTCTCCACTACAAAAAGGAACTTAAAGATTTATTTGAATAGAACTCGCAGATACAGAACTCCTTCTTATTTCATCGTCTGGGATTATTTTTATTTTTATTTTATTTAAGGGGAGAAGGGAGAAGAAACTGCAGATTGGAGAATGTGTGCATAAAGTCATTTGGGCTAAACTGTGACTGTCCCCACCTCCTTTAAACTGGATAAAATGCTTACTTGTCTTGAGTAGGAAAATAACTTTCAGTTGCTTGCTGCTGAAGGAAGTTCTAATGATTTGTGTTGCAAAATCAGAGTCACTGAATTGAAGATGACCCTTTCATGATTTAATTGTATCTAATAACTAAATTCTTTGTTACTTAAGGATTAGTAGTAGAGGATATTTTGTAAATACAAATCAGAAGATCTAATGATCGACCTATTGTATAAAGACATTCAGTACCTGGCAAAAAAACCCCCATTCTGCTTCAGGAAAAAAATACAGCTGTGGGAAAAAAGGAAGAGAATAAATATTGTATCTATCGCAATATTGTGTAGAATTATACAGAATAACAAATAATGTCAGATTACAGGAAATAAATCTGATCTGTGGAAAAGATTTTGTAACTTCTTCAGTTTTAGTTGAAAGGAATAGAGGTGAAAAATAAGAAATTAGTTGCTCTGGCTTTAAAATGTTACATTAACACATGGAATGAAAATAGGGATTATTATATACTCTGCTAAAGGGAATGAGAAAAAAAAATTCCTTTCTTTTATGGGAAGAAGTTGTTTAAAATCTTTATCTTGCAAGTACTTAAGTATGTGCATTACTGTGTTCTGTCAGTAGTCTCAGCAACTGCAAATACTCTGGACTTAGAATATTCTAAATTATGTATTCAACTGTATCTAAATGGTTATTTGTATGTCAGGGTTTAACCCTGTATACATGTAAATTGTTAAAGTGTATGCTAAGGATTTTTAGTAGATTTGAGATTATATTCTGGAAGTGCTTCAAGATTCTGTTTAGTAAAACTACTAAATGTAATGTGTCTTCTGGGAGATAGTACTTTATTGCAACAAAGTGATTTGTTTGTTTGTTTTTTCTTTTTCATGGACAGAGCAAAACAAAGATGCTCCATATGTTGAAAAGGAGGGACAAAACTTTAATCGATTAATATTAGTAGGAGTCTTGCCAGTAACTTTAGCTGGGTCAGTATTTCAATCCTAATATTACAGAAGTTCTTTATCCTGTGTACAGGGAAAAGCTTGTAGAACAAATAACAAGCTTGTATTAAATCCATCTGTAAGTTAGGAAGTGGAATAACGTATGGACTATGAAGGGAAATTTGTAGTACTGTGAATGTAATTTCCATGTTCAGTACCATGATTACCATTATTCTAGAAATGTGAACCTCTGCTGTTTAGTGATTTTACAACTGTTGAAGATGTCGATGGCAGGGTAATTGGAGAGAGAATATAGATGTAAACCGCTCCGTTTTGTACTCCAGGTTTCTATCATTATATGTCAACAGGCTTGAACAAGACTTGCAATCTAGCAATCATTTCACAGTGCATGAAACGACTTTTAATAGACTGTTGGTTTTGTTTGCTTTTTTTTCTTGGCCACCAAACGTTGTTTCCCAGCACACTGATGTAACTCAAAGAATACAGGGTTCCAAAGCAAGGGCAGTGCTCACTAACTGTGGTACAGTGTAATCTTGCCCTACAAATGTGCAAACAATAGCAAAAGTATGTGTTTCTGAATATGGCACAGCTGTTATCTTCTCCTGAGAGCAGCGAGCGTTACAGTGACATAGACAGAACGACCAGTTAAAACCACTCACACCGTTTTATTGCGCTTAAATGGGGCATGTAAAAAAAGCAAGGGGCCTGTTCTTCCATTCAGATAAGTATCAGTTCAGTTCAGTTCAGACTACTGCAGTACTACCTTTCTGCACGGGCTTTGAAGAATAGAGGCAAAGAATTCCCCTTTTTCCTTCCCCTCCTATTACATTTCTGGCACCCAGTACATGAAATCTCAGTTGGAACCTGGAACTTTCTGTTCTCAGAATCTGCACTTCACTCGTAACCTGGAACATGGATTTCTTTTGCCTCTTTTTTTTTTTTTTTTTTTTTTTTAATTATGGTCATTAGTTTGGCTATATTAAGTGATTGTTAATGATTAAGATTATTTGTTGAAAGGAGACTACTTGAAAAACAGATGAGACCTTGCTAGAGCTGCAGCAGGAAATAGATCCAGATTCTGTGTTTTAGGTTATTTTAAAGTGTTGAGTATTTAGGAATTTAGGAATTGCAAGGTTGAACTCTGTCAAATCATCACAGCTTAAGCTCTATCTCTTTTTTTTTCTTTTGAAGCAATTGTATTGTTTTAAATCTAATAGTTATGTCTGACTTTTCTGTCATGTCCGAATGCATATGTGATTATTTTGCATAGCAGATTGATAAGGAGCACTGTAATTGAATCTAGGTGATCAAATTTATTCTACAGGTTAAATGAATGCAAAACATCTTAAGCTGCATTTAATTCTGGCATTTATGTGTGTGATAAGAAGAGGGCTTTGTGAGAGCTATAGAGTTGTCAGTTGTTTTAGGATGAGGGGAAAGTAAACACATTCTTATGTGTTTTTTTGCATATTCAGCCAAAGGGAAAAATGACACTAAGGCAACATCATCAAATACTGTAAAACTAACTTTTTAATAACTTTTTAATACAGATCTCCATTGTTGTTTTAAGTGCTTAAGGGATTGGCGGTTTGGTTTATTTTGGAACTTGCTGAACTATATGAAGTGTGTCTCCAGGGGCCCGGTATTTTAATACCTAGTGGAAGGTTGTATAACAGTAGATGATGTATTTTGCCTGCCCTCCAATGCTGTAAATAAATTACACGTGCTGGCTTGGGAGAGTGGATCTGAGGTGTAAATCAAATGCTAATATGGGAGGAAAAAACCCAATTAGTGATATTTTGTAACAAATTAGGGTTTTTATTTATTTATCTATAATAAAGAGATATAAGAGCAATAGTATGTATAAAAATGTTAACATGAGACACTTCCCAAGAAGAGGTAGAGGGTCTAGGATTATTTAAAATAAGTGCTGTGATTCACTGCTTTTTCACAATTTGCTGTGGTTAAGTCACTTAAATACTGAAGTCAACAATCCCCTAGGCAAGGAAAGATAATATAATTTTAAGCATATTGTAAAAATTGAAATTTGATAGCTTCCACTCTATAATCCTATCTTAAGTCTTGGTTGTATTAAAAGGAAAATAGATACATGTGTCAGTTTTGGAGCATAATCTTTTTTTGAGTTTAAAGGATGATAAATGTGCTTCAAACAAGCAACACAACAGTTTATTAATATGAATGTTTTGCTAAATACCACATGCTTAACGCAATCCCCATTCCTTTATAATAAGTTTAAATATTAATTCTTTGGAATGCTAGATGCCTAAAGCTAGATAGAAATGCTGTGCAGTTTCAGATATCTAGGAGTGGGCTTGTGAAACAGGATATTTAACTGGGAGAGATGAGTAGCACATTTCAGAGTTATTAGGGCACAAAAACAATGCAAGAGGATGACTTAAAAAAAGGTTACAAAATTGTTTTCTGTGCATGAGGCTTAAATACCTTAAGTTATTTATTTGAAATACAAGAGTAGATTTCCTATGTATATACGTTCTAGATTGCATTTTTTATTATTATTTTGTTTAGCTTTTTTTAGCTGCCTGCCCCTCTCTAAGGCAGCTGGCTTTGATTTAACCTGAATCCTTGACGGAGAGCAAATGATCAGTCACGATGTTTTTGTGTTGTGCTCTTTGATAGAACATCTCTGTAGTGGCAGAAGATTAAGAGAGAAGACCAAACAGGACAGGAAGGGTGCTTGAGCAAAGCAGCAGTTTGCATTCAGGAGGACTTTTCACTCTAAACCAGCTCTCTTTACTGTTCCTCATATAAGTCCTGCCTACCTCCCAACCCCCATCTGTGCTGGACAGAGGAGAGAGAGTTAAAGTGAGAACAGATAAAAGAGGAAATTTCTGGTTTATTTCCCAGTATTTTCTGGGAAAATCCCAGAAAGGATTTAACATGAGGTTTCATAACTCTTGCTTTGCCCTGCTGCTCCTGTTGAAATTGCAGGAAGTTGTAGCATTGACTTCAGGAGGAGGCCAGTACTGAATGTTTTTGAAAATCCCATCCATGCTCTTTTGAGGCACAGAATAGAAGATCCAAGTGTCAAACTGTCTCCCTGACAGAAAAGTGTCCAAGCAGAAGCAGCCCAGTAGCTTGGATGCCAAGGTCAGTCAGCACAGCACATTAACCTTTAATTTTTCTTCCTGTTCAAGACCCTGCATGGGTCTAAAGCCGATACAATCTGCCATTGTACATGAAACAGGCAAAAATGGTGAAGGATTGTGCCATCAGCTGACATGGCCAAGTGCATATATACATTTTTTGGATGAAAGAGTTAGGTCCTTGAACTCTACTCTAGGCTGTACCACTTGTATAATTTTGGGGCAAATCTGTGTACTGTTCATGATATTTCTACTGCAAGAGTGTATCAAAGTGTGGTGTAGAGAAAGACAAGCCGGTTTTGGAGCCAGAAACAGTGCGGTACTTTCGGCACACCATCAGGGCCAGCTTAATTTTCTATGCTGAGGGACAGAGTTTGTTAGTTCAGGTGCAGTGTTGGGGTGATGTGGCTGTGCTTTGAGATCTGATCTGGTGTTGTTGCAGGATGCTGCACTGCAACAAGTGGCTGTATCAGCCTGGGGTGGCCCTTGCTAGAGCATGTCTGCACCCCCTCTGTACAGTGTGCGCGTGGACCAGATTTCTCTCTTTGCCATGTGAGGTACGTGGTGCTTTCCCTTGTTGGTACGTCTCCTTGAGTGTGAGTGGTGAAAAATGCAAAATACATATTTGTTATCTTTGGGAGAGTAGAGTTTTTAACGGAACATTTTAGTCAGGTTGGTTTACACTGGCCAGTTGCAGAATTGCTGCTGAGGAACAAATTATCCCATTTACTTTAGGGCTTGACACACTGAGATGAGGGAAAGGAGACTATATTGAGGGAACTGTGTTGGAAATAGCCACTAATATGTACCTGTTAGGAGGAAAATCTCCCTGCCCCCAGTTTGCTGGAGGAAGTAACTTCAGGGTGTCCTTGCCTTCCAGCAGATGGAAAGTCTCTTACAACTGTTGTTCTTGAGGCAGAAGTCACCCGATGGGTGGTATGCCCCCTGGGCTTGAGGTGCAGGTAGCCACTACAAGGTTCCCAAGATCCTCATCACTCTGGCAGAACAGATTTTACATGCAGCTGAGACCGTCTCCCAGGACTTGAAGAAGAAAAAGCAACACTAAATTCCTCCTTTCTGGATATCTGATTGTTGTAGTGTTCAGTTTCCTTGAAGTCATCAGAGCTGGTTTATGTTCAACTGAAACTGAGCTGGCCTGATTCCATTATCCCTAGCTCTGGTGCAAATCTGAAGTGACGCCATTTTAAAGCTGAGAGTGGATAAAAAGGAGGCAGGCTTGAGCTCTGGAGGGCTAATGCATAGAAGTTTGTCCTGTAAGTATGGACTCGGTTCACCTGGCAAAAGAAAAAGATGTTTCACATTTTTAATCTGAACAGTTTTGCTTCTTATTTTTCCTCTTGCCAGCTCACCACAAGTTGGCTCATATTCTTTTTCTTTGAGTTCTTGAGCTATTCGATAAGGTTTGCTGGCTTGTCATATTGTTGTGGGGATAAGCTACAGACTATGTGTGAGTACTTCTCTTTTCAAAATGAAGATCCTCATGCATTTCAGCATCTCTGATTTGAATGGGTATGCCCGAAATTTAAGGGGATGTTTACCCCAGAGCCCACTTGCTCTTTCCTTGCCCTTGAGTCTCAATAACTTATTCTTTCTACTCTCTTTGCCTCCTGGCCTCTGTCTTTTACTTTGTGCAACTTTGCTTTTGGCTTATTGTTAAATATATGTAAAGAGTTGTAACTTATTTGAATTCTGGGCTAAATATGTGGAGTATGGCAACTGATGTAAATAGCCTTTGGTTTGTTGAATGTGTAAATACTCAAAACCCATCAGGGTGATTTGGCTAGCTTTTATTGGAAACATTATTCATACGAGATCTCCTTTCTCTTACTGCATCCTGTCAGAAGCTGTTGGGCAGAGATTACTGCTGTGAATACTCGGACTGCTTGTTAAAATTCACTTTTATGCCTATTTGCTTATAAGTTTGCTACTTCCACAAATACTTTTACAAGTGTGTATATTTTGCAAGATTAGTCATAGAAAGCCCATATAAAGGGGACCAAAATCTAGAAAGTGAGAGCAAAGTATTGGAATGACTAATCATCAATAGTGTTTTCAGCCTGAATATATAATGGCATTGGCTACAAGTACAATTTATTTGGCCACTGATGTTGTGCAGAGGCTTCCTGCTTCAGTAGTACCCAGGTTAAGTTTCTCACAATGGGACTAACCTACTTGGGGAGCTTTCCTTGCTAAGGGTTAGTGTTAATGCTAATAATAGAGGTTTTATTAGCTGCTGGAGAAGTTGCTGGGAGACTTGAAAATTAAGAACAATAAACATTAGAGGTGATAAAGATGTTTTATGCATGGGGTAGATGTTTCAGCAGCAAGCAGTCACTCTGAAGTGACAGGGAGGCAGTATCAGAGCCTAGATAATACGAGACTTGAGAGAAGACTTTGTGAAAAATAGCCTCATAACCAACTAGCAGTTAGGCAAAAATGAATTATGATACTAACTAGCAGTAGAGAAAACAATCTGGAAGATTGGATACAGGTTCCAGTGTGAAGGCTCCTGACTACAGCATTCACTAGTTTGATGAGCAACCCAGATTTAGAATATAAACTAGATATGAGAAGGATCTTCTAAACATGGAATCTGCTGATTTATACATCAGAGTTAGAATTTGTGTGCATGGTGCCCACACATGCTTCAGTCTTGTTCTGCTGGTATGGAAGAAAATCTCCTATTGCATCTTTTCTCAAGCTGCGAATGGCTGTAGGTTGTCCCTGTTGGTACCAAATACTTTGTGAAATGCACCTGATATTTAGCAGGTCTCTTCTACTTTGGTTTATTCTTCCACAGGGATTATATAGGCTTGACACTAAGGAAGATGTTAACCAGGAGCATACTTAGGTTTTGACATATGGTGCCCAAGCAGACTCTGAGTTGTTTGTCACCAGAGTTTTTAAAGATCGTCTGGATGGAAATTCTACTGTGGGATGTAACTCATTGGGTTCGACCATCTTTCTTGTAACGTTTTTAATTCCCATACTTAACTGCTTAAGCACGATAAAGAGTTAGAAGAGGTCCCTCAAACTGTAATACTCCAGACTTCTATCCTCCCTGACTTACTGAAGAAAGTTCAAATCCCTCCTTGTCTAACATTGGTGTCTCTGGCCACTCATTTGTTTGTCAAGAAAATGCCGAGAAGGCATACAATAAAAACCAGACTGAATGAGGGGCTCTAAGAGCAGCAGTTGGGAGAGCCAGTGGTGGGACAACTGGGCATGGAAAATGATTGATTTTTATGTGCGAAGCAGTTGTGAAATGTTCTGTGGCATTCTGGGGACATGCCATTGCTAACAAACGATTGCCTGTTGGGGATAGAAAATGCCAACCATTGTTCTGAAGAAGGAAATAGCCTTATTGATACTGAATTAGGCTCACATTGAATTATTATTATTATTCATTCACAATGCATCCTGTTTTCCAAATATGAAAATTAACTGACCATGCTGAAGTCCTCCAGCACTATTGGCCTTTAGTTGTTGGTCATATCTACGTCCTTATGGTCCAGGTGGAATTGAGACTGTCTTGAACTGGGGGTGTATTGGGACAGAAATATGCATTAACAGAGCAGCTGGAGGAAGCTGTTCTGCTTCTTAGAAGAGTTCATCAAGCTTATTCTTGTGTTACAACAAGACTGAGAGTGAGGTTGGCAGAGGTAAATGTGTTGGTAGATGAGACTTACGCTTCTGGGATACATTTTGAATTGTCACATGCGATGTTGATGGCAGAAACATAGTGGTATAGAAAACAATAATGTTGCCTTTTGAATGGAGTAAAAAATGATTTTTCTGTAGAAACTGAGACACACACCAAACAACGTTTTGTACAGTGACGGTGTTTTGTATACAACTCTGAAGGTTTGAGTTTTGTTCCTAGTGTTATCTAATAGTTTCTAGTGAATTACTGACAGAAAATAGAAAACCACTGCCAGTAAAGTTTGTCTGTTGCTTCAGATTAAGGGAATAATAAATAAAAGTTAGGAAGTGACTGGCATGTGACATGCATTTCTTAAGCAATGATCAGTAAATAGACGTTATTTTCATACAGTCAAACACATGAGACTGTACCTTGGAATGGAGGATATAAACTGGTTTTTGTAGATAGGAGGCTGTATGTCTTGGAAAGCAGTGATGCTGAAAAGGATTGGGATATCATATTCAATTGGTATGAGAAAACACAGTTTTAATGGGGTATGAGGTGATATGATTCTATGATTAAAAAGCATAGGAAAGTGATGTTACCTTTTGGTGAAGCATCACTCTAGCTGCAGGAATACAGATTAATGCTCAAACTTCCTTAAGGAGTTTTGAAAAATCAAAGGATTTGGAGAAGAACTGGAAGATGCTAACCCATATGTGGTACTGATACACTAATGGAAGATTAGAGGCAATCTGGTCAGTTCCAGAGATGCGTCAGAGGGGAAAATATGTGATACTTGAGGGTTCCTTTGGATGTACATAAATGCAGAATGGCATCTCATGGCTGGAAGCTGAGAAAGATCAAACAAGAAGGAAGACTCATGATTTTGACTGCAAGGGTAATTAACCTGACATAGCTTAGAAAAGGATGGAGTTTCTGAGCCAGGTTTGGATGTTCCTGTGGAAGAAATTGTTCATTTCAACCATGTACAATTGCATTCAGTGGTAGAATCACTAGACAAACAAGCTGGACCATCCCAATGGCTTCCACATGTAAACCTGTGAAAGGTTTGGATTCCAGATCATCTCCTGCTGCCAGACCTGGTGCTGCTCTTCCTTCACTTGCCCTCTGCATTGTAATCCCTGGGCCTGGCATCCATATTGAGGCCAAATTTAGGGCCTCGTTCTGGGTTTCATGACAAAGATTAGGGGCCAGGCTGAGGAATGAGTATTCCTGCACCACAGTCACACAGTTTTGACAGTAATTATGGTAAAGCAATCGCTAGTAACTAATGTTTCCATCAAACCCACCCTTTTTTTTTTTTCTCTTGTTATGTCTCTCTCTTCAGCAAACAGCACCACTCCTCCTTGACTAGACTAGTCTCTATTCAGAGATGTTGTGATGGAACCTACTGTCTCTGAGGACCTGGGCTGAGACCAACTAAAACCAAGTGCTGGGTTTAAAACCTGGACCAGTGGGGAAGGGATAACAGCTGTGATTTTCCTTCTCTTACCAAGCACTGATGTTTTTCAGCATTAATGTCTTCCCTTTCTTTGCTTTGAAATGAAAACAAAGGCTCTTAGCCTCCTTCCTAGCATAGCAGTGGTGACATACTAACACAGTTATTACAGCAAACTTTGTGGCCCTCTCTGGTCATGATGTTTTCTTTCTGTGGGGAGACTGAAATACTAACTCACAAATAATGTCTTTAGAAGTCATATTAGTCACACATTTTTAAGACATTCCAAAATCATACCAACCTCCTTCTGAGCTTGTCTGTTGCTACCAATGATTCAAAGTTTTGAAAACTCTCCTTTAGTTTTGATTTACATTTTGGTCTTGGGCACTTGTTATTTCTGGCAAATGCCAGCTCAGTTTCATTAAAGAAAAATCTGTTTTACAGCCACGCAGCTCAGATCTACTGCGCTTCTAATAATTGATGGCTGGTTTCCTTATTTCCTGCATTGTAGAAAAATAAGGACCTTGTTAGACCCAAACAAGCCTGCATAAAGTCACAGTGTGAAACGTCAGGTTGGGGGTGAGCAGAGCAGCTGTGGGCAGGTTTTACAACTTTGGGCCACAGTTGATTGAGGCAGCCAAGGGAAACTGAGAGATAACCATGTGACTAAAATTCGGTTGAGTTCTTTGGCTCCCTGGCCTGAGATTTATATTTGTGACACCTTCCCCCTCTGTCAGTCCCTGGGCCAGACACAAGTCTGTGTCTGTGTATGTACTTACGGCTCCGCACACCCTGTGGTGTGGCTGCTGTGCCCGTTGCTTGCCATGCCACCATGGGACATGTCTGTTTCCAGTGTTGGCTGTCTTGCTCCAGCAGCCCACAACAGTGCAAGTGTGTGCTTTGGAAGAGAGCAGGCTGCCATGTGGTGGGGATGAAAAATCAAGAGCAAACACTCTCAGAATTTCTGCAAGTGGGCAAATTAATTTCAATCTGAACTGTCATCACAAGGACCTTTTTTTCCTTCCCCTTTCCTTTGGGTGGTATCTTTGATTTATATTTCTGAACAGGGCACGTGATTGCCCTTTGGTGCCCACTAAGAGAATGTGCAGTTCCATTTCTTTATAGATGATCAGTTTCTTGGTTTATGTATTGTGGACAGGTTTCTTTTTTGATGTTGTTGTTTTGGTGGTGGTGGTATTTTGTTTTAACAGCCAGTGAAATTCAGTGATGCCTTTGTTAATTGAAAACAATTGTTTTAACGAGCAGCTAAGGTCTATGAGGTATTTTTCCACAGTGCAGTAGCTGTCAGATACCTCCTATCATTTTGTCACTCCATGAGCCTGGTGGTAGAGACAGGATCCTGCCTTAGAGACTCACAGAGTTAAAAGGTTCCTAGGAAGCCAAGCAGTGCCACCTGATCAATGCCATAAAAGGTGGGTTTTTTTCATGTACTTCTCAGGTCCAGTCTGTTTCCTTTGAGAACTGGATGGTTGTTTTCAGGCAAGAAAATTGTGTGATGAGTCTCCTAGGCATTCCTTTGAAGGACTCGCTCCTCAAAGGAGGTGCTGAAGAGTTTGCAGGAACTGTAGAACCACTGAAAAATCAAGCCTTAAAGTTTCCTCTACTAAAAGTCTGATCCAGAGAGGTATTTAGGCACCTAACTCCCACTGACGTCAGTGGAAATTCAGTGCCTAAATACCTCTGGATCTGGTGCTTAGTCTTCTGGCATTGAGTGTTACATAGTTCATGCTTTCTGTGGGTCTCCTTTTATGGCATCTTCTGTGAGTGGTGCAATAGTATTAATTTTGATTCTTCCCATTGTAAGTTCCAGCACGTGATGTAGACAGTTGCCTAGAAAGCTGTGCCATGCGGTATTCTACTCTTCCACAAAGGAGTTGAGGCCTTGTAGGCAAGCAGTGAGGTGGGAGAGTGACTCAGAGAAAATACACTCCTCTTTTATTGATTTAGTGTTACTGAGGGAGGATGGGGCCGACCTTCAGGCACTGAGACTTTTGAGGGGGGGACTGAAGTGACATACTCACTTGTTTGGATGAAAATCCAGGGAAAAATGTGAGATTTTTGTTGGCATTTCCTCTGCTCAGTGCTGATCTTATCATGCTGGTTTAGTAGCAGAGCTCCTTTGGCTCCTTGCCAGGTGATACCATTGGAGTCTGAGATGTGCAAGATAAAAGATCTCAGGGAATTACGAGTATTATGACTTTCCTATCAATCTGTTCTGATGCGTAGAGTCTCCTGACCCAGAAAACTAGCTTGCTTTTTAAAATTTTGTTATTGGAAGGAAACTCAAGAGCTGGAAAGTGGAGCCTGATGTTTATAAGGGCCCTGAGAGTAGCTGTAATTAGTGTAGGTTTCGGAAGAGACTTGTTCCTCTGCCAGCAAAGGCCCCTGGTGTTCAGCCAGGTTAGATGTAGCCTGGGAGTAAGCACCTGGGAACTGCGTACCACACACTGATTCTGTGTCTGGCACTGAGAACATGAAGTGTCCTCTCCCTTAACGTGTAGAATGAAATGCTTTGTGTACTCCTGGTGTGTCCTGTGAGACGCTCCAGAGGTCTGAGTCACTGCCCAGCCATTTGGGCTGGTTCTCTGAACTCTGACTTGTGAAGGACTGCATCAAAATGCTGTGAGGGAGACTCTGCTGGGTGCTGTGATGATGATCATCCTACTGGGTGTTGTCTTGCTCTTGTGGTACTGTGCAATTCACAGTTTTAATATGGGCTCACAAGTCTGGTAGTACTGCCAACTGAGTGATGTGAGAGTGAGGAAGTTCCTGTGGTGACAGGAATCCCCCTTGTCAGATCCTTCCTTGCAAGAGACTCACAACAGTGGTGCTGTAAATCTGTTTCAATTATTTTCAGGTAAATTCAGTAGTGATGTTCAGCAATACTGCAGGAATTTTGTGGTGCTTGAATGCTTTTATGGCTTTGCACAAGGCATCAGCCACATCAGCACCACGGGCTGAATGTGAGATTTGCTTGCTTGACTCCTCCTCCCTTGCCTGTATCTGCTGTCATCTTCTTCCTCCTGTGTTTTCATCATGTGGCCTCCTCCCATTCCCACAACAGTGTCTGACCTGCACTGGGACTGACCCGCCTGGTAGCAGGAAGGCATGACTGGGATCCTGGAGGAACTCTGTCAGGAGGTGTATATCCCAGGCATAACCTCAGACCAGCAGTGCTGGGAGAGCAGCAGAAGCTGAGGTAAGCACAGTGAGGTGTCATAAGGCACACTGATGTTCTTTGGGCAGTTTTAGTGTCGGAATAAGTCCCAGGGCAGTGGACATTTCTACAACAAGATGATGAACTCTGGCAGATTATTTAACAAAACACAATTGGTAGAGATTTTGGTAAGTGAATGTCAGAACCTGGTAACTATACAAGGACACCTGTACCTTACCAGTTCCTGACTAATAGTATTATCCTGTAATTCCAAATCCAGAGGCAGGGAACCAGTGAGTTACTCAGATTGTAGACATACAGCTCTTGTTTTTCACTTGAGAAAGGAGTGAAATCTAGAAAACTCAGTGTGGGGACTTGCATAAAACTGTCCAATGTTAACTTTGGCTGTTCCCCCTAGGAGCAAATGCTCCAACTGCAGGGTTGGTCAGGGAGAGGCAATTGACCCGTTTCCTTCTGAGAGGTGAATGATGAGCAGGTCAGGACTCCCAGACCATCTGCGTCTATGCACGTTCTAGGCCAATCGGTGGCTGAAGGGTTGGGAGAAGTTGAAAGTAGGATTGGACATGGAAGGGAGGGAACACTGGGAAAAGGCAGGAGGAACCAGAACAATTAGAAACCAATGGGGATCAACTACTTTAGTCATGAGTATAGTCCCATCTCCACAAAGAGGTCAAACTGGAGCAGCAGGAAGTAAATGTGTGTGTGTGTGTGTGTGTGATCAAAGTAGTCACTAAGGAAGAAAGCAGATATTCTTTATTTTCTTTTTAAAGCTTTCAAATTGAACTATTGAGTTGTGAGCTTCTTGTTTCTCAGATTTCACAATACATAAGAGGAAAATCTTTTACTTCCTTTCTCAAGAACTCTAGAGCTGTTGTCAGTCCAGTTTCCCTGTTTTTAGACAGGGATCAGAACTGTTCACCACTTTCCAGATCCTACAGAAGTCAGTGGGACCTCAGGACAAGAATATTGCTTCTGGGAGAGCTAAATTGAGTGAGCCAAATAGCAAGTCAACCAGCTCTAGGACACAGTGGGCGGCCTGCTGCGCAGAAAGGTGTTGGGGGATGGACAGGGACCCCAGTGAAAACTCTGGCCCTTCTCATCCGTGCTGCTGTAGAGCAGCAGGCTGGGCAGGGAGGGTGTCTGATCCAAGCCCACTGGGTTGGTAGGAGCAAAGGACTGGAAAGGACCACATGGATGATCAAATCCAGTTTGTTGCTATTGCAGGCAGTCAACACTCAGTCCAGGGAGCATCTGCCCCACACCACCCACGAGCCACAAAGCACTCTCCAAAAGCCTATAACAAACTGAGATTATTAGTGGAAAATACCAAAAGCCACAAGCGGCTGTGTGCCATAAAGAACAGGAGAGGTTCTGAAAGCACTGACCGTGGCCTGCAGCTCTGGAAAGGCCGGGAATTTCCTTAAATAAAAATTCCCAAATGACCCAAGCATCGAATTTGATCATTGGTGTAAGTACCAGACCTGAGTACCTCGTTATTTGTGTATTTGGACAGTCAGAGAACTGGTGACAAACTGATGCCCACCAACGCTGGAGTGGAGGGACTGAGGAGAGCTCACGGCGATCCCGTGCGTGCTGTTTGGACTCGCTGGTGTTTACAGCAACCACATTTCCATGCAGCACACAAGAGAAAGTGCTTCCCCCCTGCCCCCTTCTTCCTTCTCTCTTTAATAACTGAAGCCAATAGCTCCTCTGAGTTATGAGGGATTTTTACAGCAGAGTTGCATGGTGGAGAGACCTGGTTTTCATTGTGCAGTCCGGGATATCAGTTTTAACCCAGAGGCAGTGATGTTATTTAACAGGTGCCTTAAAGGCATAGTGCTTATTTAATCACCATCTCCATATCAACATTATGTAAATTGAAATTGCTTAGGTATGCAATTAATTGTGAATGTTTTAGACAGTTTTAAAGGCATAAGACAATACCTGAAGTTCCATTTTAAGAATATCCAGGTCAAAGGACACACATGTTTTTATTTTCTTATTTGAGGTATAATGTGTTCAAGGCAGATTTATGGCACAACCTTTGTTTATTGACTTGTACTTTTCCACATGAAACTAATGGAACATGACAGATGATATTTATGAGGCATGTGTTCTTGATTAAATCATGTTAGACATTAAAACCTGATAAAAGAACGTATTTTAAAGGGTCGATTAATAGAAAAGGAGGCAGCATTGATTGGGGAGTTTACACGGAACAAGACACGTTGGTCTTAGACTGAGTATTTATAGGTGAGATATGTGGTTATAAAACTTTAGAAGCTGAACAGAAAAAGATTAATAAGCTTTTACTCTTTGGAAACTTTGAGTTTTGTTTTTCTCCCTTTGTGAGCCACCGGCCACCTCGTATTTCTGGTCTTTCAAGTGAATTTATTCAGTTCTGCTTAAGAACTTGTGACCCTTTGTAGCCTACTGATTTTACTGTTGGCCCTACACGTATTCTATGTGCTTCAGGATTCCCAGTCAGCAGATCTGTGCAAGCAGCCTTTGATGCTGCTAAAAACTGCTCTGTAAACATGCTGTACATTCTGTGTATGTGGGTGCAAACTGGGTAAATCAGCAAGAGTCAGATGGAGCTGCTTGTCCCCACCTTGATATCTGAGGCTTTGCACAGAGTTCTTGGAAATAGGTCAGTAGGGAATCACCCTGTGTAATATTTTGCACATCAGCATAAGTGTCCTCTAAGTATTTCCTGTGGAGAGCAATTAGAGGATTTTGGTAAACATAAGAAGTGGGAACAGCTTGAATTTGTTTTTTTGTCTTAAGTGAATATTAAATCTAAAGGGGAAGCAGGTTCCTGCATTCTGCTTTCAGTCACACAGGTGCAAACCTGGAATATTTCCACTGATTTCAGCTACACGGGTGTATCTAAGGACACACGCTGGCTTGGTGCAGCATTTTCACTCCTGAGTTTTAGCCTTCTGTGGCTGAATTTGTGCTAACCTGAATCTTTCTCAGAGCTACATCTTCTCTAGAACAGAAAAATTGCTGCATGAGAAGACAGCCTTGAGTTCATAAGCTGGTTTATATAGTGTTTTGACCTCGTGTCAGCTTAGACTTTTAGAAGCACCATTCACTACAAATACAAGAAAATTTTAAGTATTGTTTTTGTGACAACAAAGGAAAATTACACAAAAATGTTGTGCAATATTCACCTCCTGTGTGTAACCTCTTCATCATAACTGAAAGACTTGTGCCAAATTAATAGCTGTTTACTTTTCATCTAAAAGCAATAAATTTTCTGGATGAGATACAGTAAAAATGTGTTAAAATTATAGGTTTCAAGTATTTAAATGAATAAAATGCTTCAATACCTTCTACAGGGAAGGAATGCAAATTGTAGGCACATTTATTATTTGCTTTCATTTGTACTTCTCAGGATAGATAACTAGAAATACTTGCAGAATGAGAAGGCTATTTAAGAAATACAGTTTTCTGTGACTAGAGATGTTTTTATAGTGTTGTGTGATTTTATTTAGTTAAAGCAAGACCTTGCACCTAGTATCATCAGAGCAAGTTCTGTTTGAAAATGTTAGCTAAAGTACACCCCTGTTTTTCCAACATATCAGTGGAAATTCCTATCTTTTAATTTTTTTTTTTCCTCCAGTTTGCTCACTAAAACATCCCCACCTTCTTGATATTTTTAGAATAAACCTTCCCTCTCATTAGAAAGTGAAAATATTAATAATGTAGATGTTTCCTTATAGAGAAAAACGGCCAAATCATACATCAGGATCTCCCTGGATGGTGCTTGGGAAGTGAGGATGACCTCTTGGCCATGGTGTTGGGCCCTTGTAAAGAGAGGACAACTCCAAGGAAACCCAGCTGGTATTCAGAGACAGTCACAGGGAGTGCTGTCACCATGGGGTAACTGAGCAGTAGGTATCACTGAGGTAAAGTCCACCTCTGACATGCACCACTGTCTTCTGGTGCATTCTAGATCGTAAGAAACAGTCATATTTCAGTCCTTATTATCAAGCATCCTCAAAGCACTGTGCTAGAGATACATATACACACATAGATATATACATAGACATGGACACGCATATACAGTGCTAGCTTTATCCCAGCTCTCTGTGCTGCTGGGAGGCAGCAATGCCCCATTTCCTGCCATTAGAGCTTACTGGATCAAAGAGAAGGGAAGATTATCAAATCCAATGGTTGTAGGAAGTTTGTGTTTAATCTGCATTTCTAGTGTGAATGGAAAGAAAAACACCTATCAGCTGATACTGATTAATTACATCCCTGTGCTGGTCACCAGGAATCGAGAGTATCATGTCATACAGAGTATGTACAACATGTTCTTTTTATGAATCAGCCAGGGAAGGCATGCAGGCTCTTTCAGTAGGTCGGTAAAGGGGCTGGCTAATTTTCAGATTTTGAAGCCATCTGGAAAAATTTAACCGAAATTATCTGCCTCCCAGTCCCAAGATACATCATTTTCCTACTTATATAATTGTTGCTCATTAAGCTAGTCAGGTTAGGGCTGATTAAACCGTGATATTATAACTCAGGCTTTTATAGACCATTTTGTGGATATAGTTTTGGTGGTGAGAATGATACCAGTATGAGCCCCAGCTGAGAAGAAGAACAGAAAAATAGTTTCATGGAGTCAAATAACACTCCATGAAACAGAAACAATTAAACAGAAACAATTCTGTTAAGCTCTGTGCTGTTTAAGACATTGTCCTTTCAGACAAGTGTTTTATCTAAATAGTTCAGTGTGTACTGTATTTATGTACATACTGTACATAATAAAATAATAGAAATAATAATATAAATAATAAAGATAATATAAAT
>NW_010333246.1:0-8113 GCF_000700745.2 Antrostomus carolinensis | reverse complement strand
AGAGAGAAAACTTAAAATAATACTAATATTAAAATAGTAGAGATAATGATAACAGTAACAAAATATGCAAATGAATGACACCCAATGTTATAGCTCACCCCCCTCCTGACCGAGCCCGGCCCGTTCCCAGATAACGATCCCAGAGGAGCAAGAATCCCGAACTGAAACTGCAATCCCAGAAGAACGAGAGCCCAAGCGAAAGCCAGAGAGAACTAAAAGAGGAAGAGACCCTCACTAATATACTGGACATGACGTGATATGATATGGAATACCCCATTGGCATATCTAACTGTCAATTAAGTTTATTAATTTAAATATTCTTCTCCCCCCCTAAATCTTGTGCTTGTGGACTAACAGAACACAAAGTCCTTCACTTCAAGTGACAAAAATGTAAACATTAGTATGTTATCAGTATCTGTCTCACAGCCAGTCCCAGGCTGGAAGCAAAACACAGCACAATTCTAGCTACTGAGAAGGAAAAAGAAAAGAAACCCAGCTCTGTTTCAGTTAAAAACCAGAACAATATAAAAGGGATGCACGGATATTTAATGATTTATTGTATTAACCTTATAAACCAATTACTGAGACTAGCAGCAGATTGCAGCTGATATACAGCTTTTGCATGAATTAAAAATCAGAGGAATGCCATAATGCAGGAAGTCTTCAAGGACAGGAATTCTGGGCTGGGCAGTTAAGTTTTGAGCTGCACTAGCAATAGATCTCATGCAGGTCTGAAAGTAGAAGTGAGAAAATTATAAAAGGCAGAAAAAGCAAAGTGATAAACTGGGGAAATTTTTATTTCTTTTCCACTCTCTTTCACACTGTCAGAAGCACAGTCAGAGCTCAGGCAGAGATATTAGGATGTAGATCCTCCACATCACATGGGAGTGTTTCATTTTCCACTTAGTGGCCACGGGAAAGGATGACTTTTCCACCTCCATTCTCTAATTCTCACCAATTGTTTCTGTATCTCTTGTACAAACACCTGAAAACAGAACATTTCAGAAATACTGAGGCAATTTTTATAAATATTAGCAAAATAAGCTACTTCCCTTTTCCAAAATATTTTTGATGTTTTTAAAAGAAGTCTGCTTTGACGTCTCTTAATTTTTTTTTTTCTATTTTGTATTTGACCAAAACTGAGTGTTAATTTCGACCCAAATTCAGAAGTAATTTTTGCTGCAAATTGACACGACGCAAGTGTTATGTAAGGTGGCTGACTCTCATCTTCCACAGTGTTCACAGACATGTGGCAGTGGTGTCCAGGAGCGAGATGTGCTTTGTAAGCAGCGCCTAGCAGATGGAAGTTTGTTAGAGCTGCCAGAAACCTTCTGCTCCACACCAAGGCCAGTTATCCAAAAAGCCTGCAAAAATGATGATTGTCCCAATGAGTGGCTTGTCTCTGACTGGACACAGGTATTTTATTTGTATGCATGAGTATTGTGCTGTTTTTGATGATGAAGTTCCTCGGTCACTTGGGATAAGGGAGGCAAATGAGCTCAGACTATACAAAGCCTGTTATGCCCAGTTTTGTCCTGTAATCTGTCTTTTTCTTCCTGGTAGGGAATGTGATCACTAGCTCAATGCTTCTTTTTGGAGATAGCCTTCACAAATGTGGTTTAGCCATGCAGCTAAACCATGAAGACCTCCCTTCTGGCATATAAACAAAAGCCATGCTCAAAACAATAAATCCCTGCCTCTGTCCATGCCTATGCTTATGTTCATCCAAGGCATCAAAAGAGTAATCTTTACTCCCCAAAGCTAAATGCTTTTTCTTCCCAAAGCCTGGCTGTTCTGATGTCAGTAGTCTTTTCCTCTTGGGGCTACTCCAACCTTTCCCTATGTTGCAAAGAGAAGGGAGGTATTCCTGCAGTCTGCTGCAGACACAGTACTACAGATACCAAGCCTCTTTCTAGGCCACTGCTTTTGGAATGTGAGCTAGCTACTTCCTTCCTTCAATTTATGGATGGCAAAACAAACTCACTCTACTGAAATCTCTTGCACTTCCCCAGGCTCCCTTTCTGGTCCCATATTACTTAAGAAAAACTATCTTTATATTTGTGACAGCATAACTGAAAATATAATTTGACTTTTTAATGTCAGTAAGCATGGAAATCATTCCCCAACTTGCACTTTCTGCTGCTGCTCTCCCAGTTCTCTTTCATGGAAGGAGGTGAAAATTGTCTTAATTGTGAAAGAAACACCTGTCACTTGATGGAGCTGTCCCACCTACATCCTTCATATGTTGATCTGTCTTGACATTTTACTTGAATAAGTGGATGTTCTCAAGAAGTCTGCTGCCAGGAGACACATAGCCGTTCTGGCAGTGAAGATGGTAATTCTATTCTGAATCAATTCTCCTTCACAAGAAGTTGCCATATGGTTTATTTTGACATCCATACAACTCACTTTTCTGCATATTAGTACTTATTAAAATCTAAACTGACTTCATTCTCTCCTCCCTATTCCACTTGACTGCTGTGTTTTTGATGTTCTTACCCTTAGTGTGTTTTCTTACCCTCATTTCATCTCCAACTCCTATTGCCACGTGTGCACCTACATGTAACAGAAGTGCATGTGTATCTTTGTGCTACCAACTTTACAGCAAACCACTTTCCAGCACCTTTACGGACTGCTGCCTGTGCCCCAGTGCAATGGCATTGCCTGTATTCTCACTTTCTATGACTCTGTATACCTAAATATGAAATAACATAGGCATGCTGAATTCCATTGAGCAATGCCTACCTGTGCATTGAGCACCACAGTCTGGTATTAGAGGGTTTATACTCTTGTGTAAACCATGTGTGGTAACTACCAGGCTAAGATAACTCTCACTGCTATCTGAAATATTGATTATTTCTAACAGATCTGCAACAGTAAAGCTCAAAGATTAAGTTTAGGCCAGATTTTAGCAGAACAGGATGTATCTTTGAAGTGCAACTAACTGTAGTCTGCTCTTCGCTATGAGCAAGATTTTTTCCAGCCAGCAAACACAGATACATAGAAACAAAGTGCAAAGGCAAGCTTTGTACTGTAGCACGGTTCCATTAAAACACCATCTGAGAGCTAAAAGTGTTAAGGAATGTGGTAAGAGTCAAAGCCTCGAAGGATAGAAAATACCTGATATTTCAGCTCCCTACTCTGCCTGCAGTCTTTGTAACTGAATGTCCATGTGCTGCTGTTTTATTCCACTGTGATTTTTGAAAACTGTAACAGATCTATACTGTATGCAATGTGGATATGGGAGGTGGGGGGGAGGGAGGGGTGACAAAAAGCACCCTTTTCCTTTCAATTCACCTTGTTCCTAATGTTTCTCATTCTGTTCCTAGTGTTCAGTGAGCTGTGGTGAGGGCATTCAGAGTCGGAATGCCATTTGCAGAAGGATGCTGAAAACTGGTGGTTCAGTCACCATCAATTCCTCACTGTGCCCACCTTTGCCATTCTCATTCTTGATCAGGCCCTGTGCACTAGGCACCTGTGCAAGTAAGTAGAAAAGATGTTTGGGAGCATCTGGGGAAGTGGGACTTGGATGCCAATTACTAGGAAATCCATTATGTTACCTGCTTCATAAATTTCTCTTGCACTTGTGTTAGTCTTTCAGAGTAGGTGCTGCTGCTGAGTTTTTCTGTCTGTGAACAGGTATGCTTTGTTTAGCAATAGGGCAAGTCAGTGGATGAGAGCTATAAATTTTACTGTTGGAGCTGGGTCTGAGCCAATGTGCTGGAAGGGAGCTACCAGTTTCTGGAAGAAATTCCAACACAAATCTAGATCTAAATTTCACAAGTGGAATGTAGAGGCGCCGAGATACAGCATAGCAGCCTGAAGGCAGCTGTAAATAAACTCTCTGCTAGAGCTGCAAAGAAAATGGTTGGTAAGGGATTTTGTTGAAGATCTTATAAAAACATGTTATTTCATTATGTCACTCAGAACCCACTATGACCTGGAATTTCTGATGAACCATACAACATTAGTTAGATGTACTTTATATTCGTATTCCATGCATTTGTTGTTGCCCTTCATAAAAGCAATTGTCTCCTTGTATGCCCTTCCTTCACCTGCAGTAAGCCAACTGGTTATGCAAAAGTTCAAAAGTCAGCCTAACTTCAGCTTAAAGCTGACTATAAACTCTGAAACTGCTAAATGCTGGTTATGTTGGGGAGAAGAGATTCGTCATTCAGAACCAAAACTGGGACCACATGTTGCATGGTATTAAGAATAATATGCCTCTGCTGCTTTATTTAGTGCTTCATAAGATCTCTACCATAGAGATCTGGAAACTGAGAGGACACATTGAATTAGTGCATCTTAATAGTATGTTCTGTGTCTTTAAGCCTCATCCAGACAGCTTTGTTCTCTCCAATGCTACTCCCGGACGTAGGGGCACTTTCACTCCTCCTTACTGTTGTGAGCTGCAAGATCAGGGTTTGAGGGTTTGGATGGTAAACACTTGTCTTTTCAATGTATTTATTAAGCAGCAATCCTCATTTAACTATTTTAACAACAAGAACTACATTTCCACTCAAGTTTTCTCCCTCCCATAAAGCTTTTGTCTCTGGCTCTTTGGTTTCTGCATGTACCCTGGGCGGGACTACTTTTGTGTTCCTAAAGTACACTTTGTTATTCCTCTTATTTTATTGCTCCAACTCAATGGTCAGGAGCTGGTGGCCAGTTTCTCCCATTACTGTCTAATGTGTTGAATGCTGCTAGCACCAAAGTAAACTGCTTTTTTTTGTTTGATGGTGTCACATACTAATAGTATTAATGGTATTTCAGGGCACAACAGGCCAGCTCATAAACAAAGCCCCCATATTTTGGCCGTAAACAAAGTTTATATCCAGACAAGGAAGCAGAAGAAGCTACACTTCATTGTAGGTGGGTATGCCTACCTGCTGCCGAAAACTTCCGTTATTCTCCGATGCCCCACAAGGAGGTTCCGGAAATCAATGATCACTTGGGAGAAGGATGACAAGAGGCTCATCAGCTCAGCTCACATCACCATTGCACCTTATGGGTATATGAAAATCCATCGTTTGAAGCCTTCAGACACAGGGACATACACCTGCACAGCAGGGCCAGCCCGGGAGCATTTTGTAATTAAACTAATTGGGAGCAAGAAGAATGTAATTGCTGGGCAACCAACTGGTATTAGGGAGGAAGAGGCCATGAGAAAGGCCAGCTTCGAAGCCTTACAAATACAGGAGAAACATATCAACGGGATTCTCTTCAATGGGAGCAAGACCGAAAAGCAAGGTCACCTTGCTAACCCCAGCAGCTGGTATGATGATATTGTCTCAAGGCTGCTACAGCACAGGGGCTGGCCAGGGGAAAATCTGGAGTCCTGGGAAGCCCAGGAGTCCACAGAAAGAAATGCATCCTCTGAGGAGGACCAGAGCCAGGAGTATAGCCTACCATTTACTATGGTCACAGAGCAGAAACACTTAGATGATATCATAAGAAACTTGTCTCAACAGGCTGAGGACCTTAAAGATGTCTACACTGAGCAGCTTGTTATGCAGCTGGCTCATGAGGTTTTCAAGACCCATGTGGAGCACCAAGAATCTGTCCTTAAAGCATCAAGGCGAAGAGTAGATTCAGCCTCCGTGGAGTACCCTCTCCACAGACATGTTTCTGGATTTACTAGCTCCCTGAGGACATCATCTGCTGAAGCATTCCTTCCCACCTCTGTAGGCCTGGCAAATGGCTTGCACAGGCCTCATCAAAAGCCTGCCATCCTCCGAAAGATTTCAGCAGCACAACAGCTTTCTGCTTCAGAGGTTGTTACCCACTTGGGACAGACAGTGGTCCTAGCCAGTGGCACGCTGAGTGTGCTGCTTCACTGTGAAGCAGTGGGAAACCCAAAGCCCACCATCAGCTGGGCTAAGAATGGAGAGGAGGTGAAATACAATGATAGGTAAAAATATATTTTTTAACTTTTAAGAAAATAGTTTATATTTTGACTCTTCAGTTTTCATGTTTTACTCCCTGTCAGTCCCATGGACAACCATATTTTGCAGTAGTCTGATTTCATAGCAGAAAGAAAGACTAACACCTGTGCAGTGCTAAACAGGGCACTGTAACTCTTCAGCAAGGTGTGGATGATGAGTCAGTCTGGTGTGGCAAACAGGAGCTTTACTTCTGTTTCAGAAGTTAAAAGAAGAGTTTGTAAAGTACTAAAGTAGGTAAGTGCCTAATGCAGTCAACAGAGCACTCCACATCTGGAGGTTGGGAGCCTTACTTTATTTTCCCATCTGAAGGTGGAGGTTTCTATTATGAAGACTGGTTTTGAGATATGAAGCTTGATTATTGGTTATTACTATTACTACTACAATTATCTTCTGTTGGAGATATGAATTGCATTTCTCACAGTGCTACAGCCAGCAGGGTCTGTCTGCCATGGTGGTAACAGAAGACTGTGGAAGTGAGGCTTCTGCCTTCCACACATGTACCTGTGTGTAAAACTGTTCCAGGAGAAACCTAGGGGGGCATTTCAATCACTATTCCCTGGGTACGTTCTGATAGAAACTAGAAACTGTAGAACCATACTTCATGGCTATTTGCAGTTGTGCTGTCATCTCAACACTCTAAACATTAGTCTTTTGATGTGAGTTGGTGCATTCTCATCTGTTCAAATTCCAGCATGCTGGCCCCAGGTATAGCCTAAGAGCTTGAGTAACAAAATACTTTTAACAGTGTACCACAGGAATTATGCTAGTCTTCCTTCAGGTAGCGTTTACCTGCCTATTACTCCATGTTATTTATTTTTTGAACAAGAGCACACAAAAAGATATTCTTTTCAATGCTAGTTATATGCTTAACTGTGTTGATAACATACATTTTTTCTCATGTGAATACTTGAGATTTTATATTTTGGTTCTGTTCTGTGAGAAAATGGTATATGAGGATAGACAGAGAGTGTAAGAGGCCCTTATATTAACCAACATGTTACAATAAAGCCGTCCAGGGATCTGCTAGCACCTCTTTTTGCACAAGGTATTGACGTCAGTTAAGACATCTGAATTTAGTCATAAGGGATTTTTTTTTTTCCTATGCTTGAAATGACTGTGATTTCTGTGGTATGCTTGAAGGGGAATGGGGGTTACATAAAGTCCACATGTTGTTAATGCTGGACACTACACTCATGAGGAAATTTCAAGCTTATCTCACACCATATAAGCAGCAGGCAGATTCATGTAGCTGACAATAAAACAGTCTTACAATTTCTGAAATTTTACTTTGGAATTTTTTTTAATTTATTTTACAATGCCTTTCGAACTGTTTTTTTTTTTTTTCTGTTCCGTTTGATTGAAATAGCATTAAAAACTGTGTTGTATTTCTGAATTATCAGGCAACTATGTGTGCTCAAAATTTGTATCAGAAAGACACAGGGAAGTTTGCCAGTTAGTAGCACTGTTCATTGACAACTCTTCGTTAAAGGTCGAGGCAGTTTCTGCTTCATGAACTTTCTTCTGTGTTCATCACTTTATGGTTCCTCCAGGTTGGTGGGTACAGAAGGAAATGAGCACTGCTCTGGGCTTCAGAGACACTCAGCATCTGTAACTTTGAAGTTAATGGAAGTTTAGAAATCATGGTGCATACAAAAATTGACTTGTGGATGTTTTGCTGGGTTCCTAACAGCAGTATTCTGGTTTTGGCTCAGAATGCTCTTGCTGGCTGCCAGTCAGCTGTGTAAAGGAAAGCCACAGCTTAAGCAGTCTCACAGTGTACTGCTGTAAACAGCAAGGCCATCTGCATGTGGTGGTGTTTAGTATGCTTGAGCTGTCTTTCAGCTCTGCAGCTTGTCTTCTTCATACTTTGCTAGCCACTGAATGGAGATGAGAAAACAGTTTTCGAGCCTACCTGTGTCTTAATGGGAATATGAAAATTAATATAGATGGACCTTCCTGTACTAGTATCAAAGAAAGATGCTTTTGGTGAAGAAAGTCAGAGAGTTGTGCTGAAATGCTTCAGCTCATGCCCTACTGAGTATACAGAGATTCCCATAATATCTGGTTTGCATTGTGATTTTTAGAGTGTAGGCTGCTGGTTTTAGGTTGGGTGATAGCTATCTTCATTCTGTACTGTCCCCACAACATCCTTGTAGCAAAGTTTAGAA
>NW_010333245.1:0-1881 GCF_000700745.2 Antrostomus carolinensis | reverse complement strand
AGGGACATGGGTTAGTCGGGGACTTGTCAGCATTGGGTTCATGATTGGACCTGATGATGTTAAAGGGATTTTCCATTAGATTTCAAACCATGAGGTAAAAGAAGATGTTAGAGGGAGAAAACCATGGGTTGGATTATGGAGCTGTGGATGCAGGTCCCTGCCTGGCCTCAGGCAGTGTGCAAGAGCTCGCGCAAGGCTCCTTACCTGGACAGCTTCAGTCCCCAGTCCTGGCGATGATTTCCTTGCAGGGAATTAAGAATTGTGAAGGCACTTAGTATTGTGGGCTAGAAAAATCCTACAGAGACATCTAGTTCTAATGCAGTGAGTTTTGGAAACTACATGTTTTTTTTTGTCTTTGAATGAGGAGAGTAAGAAACAGTATGTTGTGCTTGGCCTGGATATCAAACTGGAGCAATTTCAGTGGCAGTCAAAATTGTAGGATGCACCGAGGGTGCCAGTTCTTGCACAGGAAAAAGTTCTCCTGAGTAAAAGTGACAGTTGATCTCAGTGGGAGTTTTTCTGGGAAAGAACTGTAGGATGTGTTTGCTTTGGTCAGATTAATTCACAAATTCTTTCTATTATACAATGGGTAAAAAAAAAAAAAGAAGAAAAGAAACCAATCCCTGTAGAAGATGAAATGCTTTACTTGAAAGCCATGTATTGTAAATAAGCAACAATGATGCGGAGGTTCTCACCGCTTTGCAGCCTTACAGCAGCACTCGGAGGAAGAGCTCTGTGCTCACCACCCAGGAGCCAAACAAATCATAATGTTCTTTTTTTAGTGCAAAACAAGGGATGGCTGGAAACTGACTTCTGTTGTGTTAAAATTCAGTCATTTAAAAAAAAAAAAGAATTATTTCTGCACTGCCTTAAAAGTTAAATAAAACGTTTCTAGAGGGAAAGCAGAGGAGTCTGAAATATTAATTTTGGGGGCAAAAATCAGAATAATTTTTCCACTTCAACTTTTTCAAAACCAAGTGTGAAGTGGAAACCTGAATGACCTGCATCTGTTCTTGTCTCCAGACGGTCTGCTAACAACTTTGGCCCAAGCAGGGCACCCACAAATTGGACAAGCTGGCAAAAAACTCCTTGGGAGGCTTGTTCTGAAAAGACTTAACAAAATCAGTATGTCCCCACAAAATGTTTTGATTTAAAAGAGTCAGCCTTTCGAATGTTTTGTTGGAAGATTTCTGACAAATGCACTGCAAATTGGTCAAACAAATCACTAGAAATCATCTGCAAGTGAGCAATCTGGCACTGGAGTGGGCTGTGGTGAAGAGGGGGGTATGATGTGACTGCAGATACACCGAGGCTGTTACTGACCCCGTACAGAAGCAGCAGCACAGGATTTCTAACCTCTCTGAGTTTTGTACAGCATTAAGATGTGTCTGAAGCTTTGATTTTTTTTCACTGTGCTTTGAATTATGAATGATGAAAGGCACCTACTTTTCAGTGTGAGAGGGAAAAAAAATCAGACAGAAGCAGCAAAAGTCTATAATCAGGAATTAAATATCAATTTCTTAAAAACAGTGGTGCGTAATCTTAGAATTCAAGAAACAGGCAGTTTCAATAAAAAGATTACAAGTTCAGTGCATCAGTTAAGACGAGGAGAGTTGAATCAACAACAATCTTCTGATGCTTTCAGAAGGCTTTTGGCTATCCAATTCTTTTTATCCAAATAAAAATCCAATTTGGCAGTCCGTCCCTCAGCCTGCATCGTGCGGCACAGCAGAAAGTGCTGCTGGAGCGCTGTCGCTAATTATAGTCTTATCAATGCATGAGGTTATCTGTGTGGTGGGAATACAGAACATTATATCATTCTGCAGTACAGGGATACAGAATCACAGAATCAATCACAGACTGGTGGGGGTTGGAAGGGAC
>NW_010333244.1:0-5190 GCF_000700745.2 Antrostomus carolinensis | reverse complement strand
GGAGGACTGTCTCGTGTGAGAGGGACCCCACACTGGTGCAGATGAAGGAGTCCTTCCCCTGAGGAGGAAGGAGCAGCAGAAACAACATGTGAGGAACTGACCCCAACCCTAGTCCACTGTCCCCCTGTGCTGCTGGGGAGGAGGAGGTGGAAAATCAGGAAAGAAATTAAGCCCAGGAAGAAGGGAGGGGTGGGGGAGGGGTTTTAAGATTTGGTTTTACTTCTCATTATCCTATGATTTTGATTGGTAATAAATTAAATTTGTTTTTCCCCCCAAGTCGAGTCTGTTTTGCGCTTGCCAGTAATTGGTAAGTGATCTCTCTCCGTCCTTATCTGCACCCACGAGCTTTTCATTATATTTTTCTCCCCCTGCCCAGTTGAGGAGGGGGAGTGTTACAGTGGTCTTTGGTAGGCATCTGGTATCTAGTCAGGGTCAACCCACCACAATACAGAGATAACATTTTTAGCCAGAACAAAGAAATAGAAGGAGAAGTATATACTTCACATATAATACAGGTGGTATAAAAAAATTCCCTTAAGAAGTGAGATGGTGACTTGGGAATGCGATTCCTGTTTAAAGGAGAAACACCAAGAGGAAAGCAAAACAAAACAAAACCTAAATAGCAAAGGCAACTGAGGTCTCCAATAAAGAGTCATATCTATAACATGTGCTGCAAAGATTCAAGCTGAAGGAGCTCAGGAATTAAGGTAATAGTTGATCCAAGAGTGTCAGAGTGAAAAATAGCAACAGAGAAAGTATAAAGTTGGAAAAATAATGCAAACTGTCTGGGCAGTGGAGGAAAAGTTTTGAAAACCAAAACAACTTCGGATCTCAATGTCTCAATTTATAGGCCCTAGACTTTTTGTAAGTAATATACAATACTGTAGACTGTGCCAGGTGAAGAGCTGATATATATTAACTTCTTCCAGCTAGTGTGGAACCATATTAACCCTTAGCAAAAGCATTGCGCATAGCTGAAGAAGGGGAGGGGTAGCCTTTTAACCTACCAGAACTTAATTATAGCTTTCCTCAGTAGTTTAGGATTAACCAAAATGTGACTGCTGTTCTAAAAACTGAAAAAATAAATAAAGTTTTCAGTTTTTCATCTGTCATTTTGATAATTATATTATGAAATCACCCACCAGTTTGATTTCAAATCCATGATGTAGAGAGCTGTGATAGACTCCCAGTAACACTAATCAACAGCAGCGCAGACTAGAGAAACAACACTGAAAAAAATGTACTGTAAAACTAGTTACTATGAGGCTATAGAAAAATGTAAACTTGATGAGCACTGTTATAAGCATCATTCTCACACAAGCTGAAGAGTTTATGGTAGGTGATAAACAAAATAATCTCTGCTTCTGCACAGCAGGAAAGTGCCAGACTTGGACTGATTGCAATGTAATACTGGACTGTCCACAATATGAAGATAGCATAGTGTGTCTACTGATTTTACAGAATATAAGGACATTTCAATGAGGTGACTATCTAGAAGGCAAACTAAAGTTACACATACAACTCTGTTTGCAATTGTGAATGGAATTCTATTAGCCCAGGCGGAATCATTGAAGATGGAAGAAGGAAGCCTGCAAAAAAAATCAAATATATTAACATCTGCCCTGATTGGATAAATGTCTTTTCCCTTCATAGTAGTAGTTTTCCAAAGGAAAGAGGCAATTGGAGTGAGATAAGAAAAGTATTTAACTATTGAATTTCAGTTATTCTTTAAAATATGTGTACTTTCTATGCTTTGTTTTGTTCTGGTTTTACAAATAATTCAAGCGCTCTGTCTTCTAAGAGAAATTATAGCAATTTTCACTTGAAATAAGTCATTCTGTAAAGTTACAAAAATTGAATAGTGCCATCTGTTATTACAATTACCTGGCACATCTAATTAAAAGTCTAGTTCCTAGAAAACAGGCAGTGTTCTCGTGACAAATACAGTTTGTGTGGTAGAGTATTTCCCTGTGGTTTGGAAGCAGGAGGATATATACTTAAGAAAAGAGAGAACAGCACAAAGAGAAAACATGAATCCATGTTAGAAGCTGACTACCATCTTGGAAAACTGACTATCTCTCTGCTAAACATTTCCTATACAATGTGAATAGTGTTCTTAGTTTTAAGCAACCAAAGAGATATATTTCAATTTAGATATGAGTTCATAATAGAAACTGGAAGTATTCTGTGTTATTTTGATGATGTAAAAGGATACTTACCACTAAATATGCAACTTCAGATTCCTGTTGTCCTAAAATAGGTTCCAAGAGAAATGTTCAAACTATTAAATTAGTATAGAACTGCTCCCCTTTGCATCTTTTTATAGTATACTTATATACTACATATAGTATAGTATAATATACTTCCGTATTATTGTGCAAGTATGTTCAGCATGAGCCAGCAGTCTATGCTCGCATCCCAGAAGGCCAACCATATTCTGGGCTGCATCAAATGGAGTGTGGCCAGCAGGTCAAGGGAGGTGATTCTGTCCCTCTACTCTACCCTCATAAGACCCTACCTGGAGTACTGCATCCAGTTCTGGGACCCCAACAAAAGAAGGACATGGACCTACTGGAGTGAGTCCAAAGGAGGGCCACCAGGTTTATCAGAGCGCTGGAGCACCTCTCCTCCGAGGATAAGCTAAAAGAGTTGGGGCTGTTCAGCCTGTAGAATAGAAGACTCTGAGAAGACCTTATTGCAACCTTCCAGTTCATGAAAGGCACCTACAAGAAGGTTGGGAAGGGAATTTTTACAAGAGCACGTAGTGATAGGACGAGGGGTAATGACTTTAAACTGGAAGAGGGTAGTTTTAGATTAGATATTAGGAAGAAATTCTTTCCTATGAGAGTGGTGAGACACTGGAACAGGTCAACGAAAGAAGTTGTGGATGCCCCCTTCCTGGAATTGTTGAAGGCCAGGCTGGATGAGGCTGTGAGCAACCTGGTCTAGTGGAAGGTGATCCTCATGGCAGGGGGGTTGGAACTAGATGATCTTTAAGGTCCCTTCCAACCCATACAATTCTATGATTAAAGTTGTCAGTCATTCAAATGCTACAATGATAACTATTGGAGAAAAGTCCATGAAGAGATTGATTCTCTGTTCAGGTTTTGATTTGATACTATGCAGTATATGAGGCCTAGCATCACATGCATGAGAAAATTATGCTTTAGATGAAAATCCATAGATCTGTATTAAAACTGCATATTCAATTTGTATCACTCTATAGGGGTCTAGGTGGGATGCAATTAACTTTCTTAGCAGCTCATATGGTGTTATGCCTTGGATTTGTGAATAAAATAGTCCTGATATTGGACACCAGTCTTTTGGCTATGTCTGAATAATTCTTTCACAATGACAAGGTTTTCTTTTTTTCCAACTCTGTCCCCACAACAAGTAGGCTGGGGGTGGACAAGAAGTAGGGAAGGGACAAAGCTGAGAGAGTTGACACAAACTGGCCAAATGAGGAGGAAGGAAAGATATTAATGGTTATGGTATTCGTCTTCCTAAGTAAACATTATACGTGGTGTTGCCCTGATTCCCAGGAAGTGACAGGACACCTGCCTGGATAGGCTATACTGCAGTGAAAAGGTATGAAGTTGAATCCCATGTTAAAAATCTGTGAAGAGTTCTTTACAAAAGTTCAAAATAAAGAATCATAATTATGCCTTCTGAACACAAAAACTGTGAAACTACTATCATATCAAAGGAAATTTCAGTAGTTTTGTTTTTTTTCTATGCCTTGTGAAGATGAATTTGATATAATTTAAATCCTTTAAATACAGACTTAAATATTTAATGACTTAATATTAAGAAATGAAGACGGGTAATTTTTTTGGGAAAACTCTAAAATTATCTCTCCAATAACACAAATATTTATTTGGGGAAAGATGTTAACCACATCTTAGTCAGCATAAGTAAAATAAATAAATATTGCTTTTTTAAATTTTCAGTGATCAGGAGTGCATTAGCGAAAGTATTCAAAGTATGAATGATAAGAGTGCTGAAAAGAAAGTCAAATGAAAAGAAGATAAGCAAGAAAAATCTCAGAGTTTACAGACTTATTATAGGCAAAGAATATGCTTCTTTCCTTAGGGGGAAAAAAAAAAAAAAAACCCAAACCAAAAAACAACAAAACAAAACAAAAGAAAAACAACAAAACAACACAGTAAAGACAGAGTTTTGAAGAGTAG
This sequence comes from Antrostomus carolinensis, assembly GCF_000700745.2. Lineage (NCBI taxonomy): Eukaryota > Metazoa > Chordata > Aves > Caprimulgiformes > Caprimulgidae > Antrostomus > Antrostomus carolinensis. The sequence continues at coordinate 1,000 of NW_010333244.1, read as the reverse complement.
TAGGGGAAATGTGAGTTAAAAAATGTTTATCACTCAGCTTTATTATAAAGGAAAGGGAGAAAAAACAAAATTAGTGGAGAGGGTGTGAAAAAAGAGCACAGCAAAAACTAGAAGTCCCTAGCTGCACATTCTTAGGAAATTGTTCTCTCTCAAAGTAGATGCTAAAGCAGGAACTAGCTAAAGTATGTGAAACTGCAATACTCAAGAGCGGGAAAGAAGATACAGTGAATAAAGACAAGATGTAGTCTCTGGTTTATTCCAGCAGGCAATAAAAACAGAAAGGGAACACCCTCTCCCCAAATTAAACAAATAAGTAAACCAGAATATAACACACTTTCATAGAGATATTGCAGACAGAGTGCCACAACTTGTTAAGAGTTCGAATTACTATCCACTGTTGCTCTTTCATGTAGGCATAAATGACACCAAAAGCCAGAATCTGAGCAAAATCAAGGAAGACTATAAAAGCCTGGGAGTAAAAACTGAAAAATGTTGGTGCCCAAGTCATCTTTTCCTCCATTTTACCAGCTGGAGGAAAGGGGACAGTCAGAAACAGACACATAATGCATATCAACTCCTGGCTACGTCACCTGTGTTCTCAGGAGGGTTTTGGCTTTTATGAAAACAGGACGTTCTTTGAGGACCATAACCTGTTAGGGAGGGATGGATTGCACCCGTCTACAAGAGGCAAGCTGGCCAACTTGGTGAAGTAGGCTTTAAACTGATAGACTCAGGGGGTGGGGCCCAAAATATCAGTGCTTCTGAGCAACCTGATCTAGTTGGAAGTGTCCATGATCATTGCAGGGGGGCTGGAGTAGACGACCTTTAAAAGTCGCTTCAAACACAAAGCATTCTTTGATTCTATGACTTAAAGCTGTTGTCATGATGGATATTAGTGTCTTCTTGCACTCTGCAATCAGAAAACATGGTGTTTGTTACTAATGTTAAAAGACTGGTCTGGCTCAGGACTTGTGTCCCGATCCGATATCGGGGATAATTT
>NW_010333243.1:1224-1753 GCF_000700745.2 Antrostomus carolinensis | reverse complement strand
TTAATTGCCCCCCTTTAATCGCCCCCCTTTAATCAATTCCCTTTAATTATATCCACGTAGGAACAAACCAGCGTCTCTTTTTACACCTGAACTCCCAAACCACCCTGAGATGTGTCAGGCCGCCACTTAAACTGATGATATTTGGTCACAAATACACATTTCAAAACATATTTACTAATTATTCTGACTAAATCAATCTCAAATTGATGGAAAAGTCTCTCGTGATCCCGACTCTCCCCAGACCGTAGCGGTTCCTGTACGTGGGCTGCCCTTGAGCAATTATATATTTATTTAATATTTTTTTGGTGATTAAACACCTTTTTTTCTGGTTTTCTTTATCATAAAATCCCTTTGGTAACAGGAATTGATTGGAAAAACACCGCTGAGTCCCACGGGGCCGCTGTCTAGGAAAAAAAAGGCAAAACCACACCTAAAAAATCTGAATTTTATTGTGGCAAGAGTTGAAGGAGAAAAAAATCCCTAAGAAATCCTTAAAAATCTGGGAGAAAAGAACAAAATCTCTAAGAAA
>NW_010333243.1:392-968 GCF_000700745.2 Antrostomus carolinensis | reverse complement strand
AAAATCTCTAAGAAATCCTTAAAAATCTGGGAGAAAAGAACAAAATCTCTAAGAAATCCTTAAAAATCTGGACAAAGAGAACAAAATCTCTAAGATATACTTAAAAATCTTTATGAAAAGAACAAAATCCCTAAGAAATCCTTAAAAATCTGGGAGAAAAGAACAAAATCTCCAAAAAATTCTTAAAAATCTGGGAGAAAACTTTGCTTTTCTTCCCTTTCGGCGCCAATAGGTGAATTAATAAAGGTTGAAAAAGTCTCCTCGACATAAATTTCTAAAGAGCGGCCGAAACTTGGCATGAATCTGTGCAGAATTTCTTTTTTTTTGGATAAAATCAGGTGTTGAGCCACTTTTTAAGGTGCCAGAATCTGGGACAGAAGCCATTTGGTCACTTTTTAGGGGACATTTCTCCAAACGTTGGGATTTTAACTCGTTTTTTTCCTTGCTCCTCCGCAGCGAACCCCGGATCGTGAGCCGGATATTTCAGTGTTGTGCCTGGAATGGAGGTGTCTTTTGGGTAAGTGGATTTTTATTATTATTATTATTATTATTGGATTATTTATATAAAAAAAATTC
>NW_010333243.1:0-287 GCF_000700745.2 Antrostomus carolinensis | reverse complement strand
GAAATTCCCCGTCGCTGTTTCATTACTTTAAAGACTCAAGAGCTGCTGTTTGAATTCTTGGAGGCTGGTTTTTTTCACCCAAATCTTTGACTCTTGCTCTGTCACAGCCTGAGTATTGCTTTAAATAAATTAAATATTGAGATTTGAAAGATATTTCCTGAGATTTCCTCAGCTCTGACCTTACTGCTGCTCTTCATCCTTCGCTTCGCAGCTTCAGAAATCACCTGCTTTATTTTTTCCCATCAGGGAAGAATCAGGGTGGAAATATTAAAATAATATCCTAAATA
>NW_010333242.1:0-7643 GCF_000700745.2 Antrostomus carolinensis | reverse complement strand
TAAAAAGGAAACTGAAAGTACTCTTTTAAACAGAACTTTCTGTTTTAATGTACTCTCTTCTATGTGTGAATTATAAACACTTGTGGTAAATACAATTTGGGGTTTAAAATTTAATTAGCAGATTTCACAGTGTGTTCTGTGGGAATTTTTGTAGTTTGTTATCTTAGGGAAACATTTGCTTTACTGGAAAGCAATCTCACAGGGCTAAAACTTCCACCCTTACGGAATGTAGGATGTGTGTGTGGGTCTTTCCCAAAACAGACTGTGTATGTATAGCAGCCCCTCCTTGGAGTCATTGCCTCTGTGAACCATGTCCCTACAGTTCCTCAAGCTGCTGGAAGCTCCTCAGATGCTTCCAACAAGGATGGTAATTGATGTCTGCTACAGCTGTATGTTCCATGTGGAATGGACATCTCCCTGATAGGTACTGGCCTGAATCTGCTCGTTTCACATAGGTCATCGAACAGCTGTCAAATAGTAACAGCTCTAGGTCACAACTAGCTTGGCCCACATTTGAACTAGTGACCTAGGGGTGAAAGGCGTTTTCCAGCACTATCAATCCCCTCAGATATCAAGTCCCCCTCATAGGTTTTCCACTGGAACTTCTTCCAGATAAATTGTGTCTGTGATTTAATTTAATGTGACACCAAATCTTGTAAGAAAAATATCTCACTGACTTGTCAATGAAAGTTCTTTGATTTGTATTTAACAATACATAGCACCACTTTACAAAGCATCACATTTTTTATACTTTTGGTATTACATGGGTTAAAGATAGCCATACTCAAATTGTAGTTTTGCAGTTACAGGCTGATGTACTGTACTGTATGTCCCTTTGGGGAAAAAAAAATGTGAGCTCCAGCCACAGATTATCAGGAATTTCCAGCCAAACTGCAATTGCATTGTGATAATGCAGTACTTTGTTACTGAGCAGGTTAAGAACTGATATCCCCATTATGTAGCATATCATGAAATGAATGTTATTGTTAAGCATAAGGACAGGATGTATTAGAGGTATCTTTTATTACATAGTCTTCATTATAAAAGAACAGCTAGTGCTAAAATGTTATCCATATGATAGGTAGAGGTACATTTGTTCTTGTGCTGCTGATTCTGATTAAGGCAAGGATAATGCACGGTTCCTGCCTTTTATGTCCATCAGGAAACAAGACAGACCAAGGTAAAATGGATGAGCGTATGTTGGCAAAAGATTAAAAAGAGCAGTTTTAAAGTGCATTAATAATTCTCATATTTAGGATTTTCTTGGTACTGTACTTACAGAATCTACAACGTTTAATCTCTTTTCAGAAAGACCAGCTGAGAGAACCTTTTTCCTCCTCTGAGTGATAGGCCTAGATTTTCAGAGGCAGCACATTTGTCTGTCAGAGCTCTTGGCTGGTGTCGTGATTTAGTTTCCGTCAAATGATGTTGGTGTCCGGTTGATGATATAGCCTTGCTGGATATGGGGAAATTTGTTACCTTTAACTTTGACAGGAAGATAATTGCTGATGGTTAACAGAACTGTGCAGAATCCATTGGTTTTGCAGCAACACAAGCAATGGAATCTGCCTCAAGAAGTCAGTCTTTTCACATAAACTTCTGTAGGCTGCTTCTTCAGAAGACAAATTTTATTTTTAGTTGCACCAAAAGTATATCTGTGTATCAGTAGCTTTGGAAGCTTATTGGCATGAGTAGAAACAGCACATCTGACAAAGATGAAGACTTTATGATGTAGTGTCTTTTTTAATCAAAGCACTTATCATAATTTTTTTAACAGGTGTCAGAAGAAGGGGAGGGGTCAGTGACTGTTTGCCTAACCAAAAGCATCTCCTATGCATATAAATATACAGGGTGAAACTATTAAAACAGGTCTCAGAATTAGAATGGAACAGAGAAAAAACTTAAGATAAAGCAGTAAATATTGAGTTAATACAGAGAGATTTTAAAATCAATTTAAAATGCTAGAACTGAACTTAGAGTTACCATAAATTATGGTCAGTGACAATACTTTGTGATCTCTTTCTTAATTTTCAGAATTTTGTAGACAAAAGCTTCACTGGATTTTTGCAAAGAATACTATAATTGTTTGCAATATTTAATCACTATATCAATATGCTTTCTTCCACATTTGTTGTGGGGATAAAAGCATCCTTCCTGTCTCCCCATGCTTACTTCCCAGATCTGGACTGTGAGGTACAGAATTGCCTGAAAAGCTTCTCCCATTCTTCCTCCCCTATATTAGAGTGAAAAATAAATTGATTGTTAATAGCAGGAGAATAAAATCTATAAATGGAGTGACCAGCCCTATCACCTTTCTTGTCTTATTGGTAACATTTTTAAATAGTCCTGGACTTCTAGAATGGTTTAAACAAGGAGGGGATAGACTGATATTAATAAAAAATCTCTATTGGAGCTCTTTTTCCAGTAGAGGAATTCTGATAAAAATAGGACAATATTGGGCTCATGCAGAGAGGATTACCTAGTCTCACACAATATATGTAATATACTCAGTACTTTGCTTTTAAAATTACTATTGATTTTGAAGTGTTCACCTTTAAAAGGTTTATGCTTGGATTAACTGAAAACTAGACTCACCTTCATACCTTTCTTCCCATTCTTTTTTTTTTTTTTTTTTTTTAACCTAGCCTCCAAACATTTATCTACTTGCTACCTTCATTGCTTCTCTTCAGTTTCCAACATGTGTCCTCACTTGCTGTTTTTTTTTTACCTCTAAAAATTGCTTTCCCTGCACATATTTTAAATCCCCATTCTTCTCTACTGGTTTTGGGCTCTTTTCCTGTGTTTTTTCCTCTGGCTGTCTTCTTTCCTCTGTTCTAGCCTGCAGCAGCCTTGGGTATACAACTCACTGAAAGCTCAGGTTCCCCTTATGTGTGTGAGGAGATTTCCTTCCGCATACCTTAACTTGGTGAGACAGAAAATGTTAAGATTATAGCGACTGCTGGTACTTAGCTTTCATGCCTGTATCCTGTATTTGTATCTTGTGAGGAAAGAGATTTGGGATTAAACTGCCTGATCATTCCTCAAGGCACAGAGTAACGAGTAATGGCTCCAGTGAAGGCCCAGGTCATTGCTGAAGTGTGCATCCTCTAGCATGGGTCTTTATTAGCAAGTTTCACCTGCCCCTTTCCAATCTGACAGCCTCTGGTGTAGAAAGTCTTGGAAGTCAGGTCATATGATTCCACCTGCCAGGATCACTTGTGAAAATAAGAACATCCAGAGGGGAAAGAAAACACCATAGAGGCCCAACTTCCAACTTTTTTTTTTTTTTTTTTTTTTTTGAGAAATATTAACCATATAGTTTATTTTCCCATTGTATTAAGGAAAAGGGGAAATCATTAAGTAATTTTAATTTCTTGGCCATTTAATTAATGTATATTTTTATACCAACTCTGAATTACTATAGGTTTTGTGTAAACTGGTTGCCACTATGCATTAATTTTCCAGCAGAGCTATGATAAGGAGTTTGTTGTTGTAGTCTAAGACACAGGAAGTGTTTCTTCAAGGTGGTACAAATGTTTGAAAATACAACCCTTTCACCAGCAACGAGCTGTGTTGATCAGGACTCTGACCTAAGAGACTGTTTTAAACATTATGTAATTAACCTATAGTTCTCTTGAATTGCATTTATCTACCTTGTATAGGGCTGGTTTAGTAGTTAAGAACATGTAGGTTATGATATGAAGTGATGGAATAAGGAGGATGATTTCACTGAAAGTGCCATGTGGCAGCAGCTCAAGTTTAATGACTTTTTACATAGCTTATGGGAAGAAAGGAAACTGTGTTGTATTCTCAGCAAGATGTCACCAAGATCTAAAATTACAGAAGTTATTCTCAAACACCTAACCTTTCCTCTAAAAAACAAAGAATGTTTAAATTGCATGTTGTGCCTCAAAGTTTCAGTCCTGTCCCACTGCCCCCTCCCCCAAAACTCTTCATCATTTTATTTTCTTTACTTGGTTTTACCACTGTATGACCTCGTGTTGTATTTTTTCTGAATGACAATGAAAGTAATTGAAAATATTGATTGGCAGTACAGTTAAGTTGTCAACACAACCATTTAATTTGTCAGGAGGACTTGTTAAATTGTCAAAAATCATATAAAAAAACCTCCTTCAGTCACTGATGATATACATTAGAGATGTTCACGAATCAAATGGACCATTTTTGAGATAAGTGTTGAAGAAAAATTCTGAAATGGCTTTCTCCATTTATTTATTTATTTATTTATTTAAGTCAGATTAAAAAAGGAATACCCAGCGAATACCTGGCTGGAAAACACATTTGGTAGAGAACCTGAACACGATATTACTTGCTTATTTTCCAACAGCACCCTTTCATGCTTTGTATTTGTAACAAACTAGGCTGAAGTTTGCTGTTACTCTGCAGCAAGCATATGTTTATTTCAGTGGTTTCTTTGTTTTAATGTTTGGGTACTTTGATCTCAAGTTTTATATGTAGGCTACACTGTAAAAGAAAATGCTATTAGTGTTTTATGGACCTTATCTCTGTCTTAGGTTGAAGGTTGCATTTTGTCAATATGAAACTATGCAAACAATCTCAATCTCCTTACACATGATTTGAGTCTGTACCCTTAATCTTGGTTACTTGAACGGCTTAAGGTGTACTACAGTTCAAATAAAATGCTACCAACTTCTCTGCAGCATCTTGTTTTTTCTTGTTAATGTAATTTGAACTCTAGGTGAGATTTTCTAGGCTGCCTCAGGCAGTTAGTTGCACAATTCCTGTAGGCCTCACAAATCCAACCAATGTATAATGCAATTCAGAGGGAAGTGTTCCCACTGACCCAGCATTTCTGCAATTCTTTCTGTAGCTTTCTTTTCTTGGGGTTGGCAGTACTCCAGGTGTTGAACGTTCTCGGTTTCCATTGATTTTGCCAAGTCAGCTGGGGGAATTGGAAAATGAGTTCTTTAATTCACTATCATTATGATCTGTGGTATTTCCTACATTAGGACTCTGGTAAAGGAAGGTTCTTAGCTTTTAGTCCTGCAGGTTCACAAAATGATGGATTCTGTTGTAAATGTATTAGAGATTTATTATTTTTTTTTAAGTAACTAAAGTATTCACAACTTTCCCATACCTTGGCATTTGGTCCATGGTATTTAAAAGTCTTGACTTTACAGAAAAAGGTATTAAGAAATCTGCAATTATGATTACGAAATATGAGGTGCAACATTTCAAGAACAAAATTTCTGTAGTGTAAGACAGTGATATAATCAAGACTTTCTTAAGATATTAAGTGAGGTTGTGATCTCAGTTGTAGACAGTTGTAAATGAGTTTGTGCTCCATATCATCATGTGTTCTGAAATTAAAAGCATGTGGACGTTGCTTGCTTTTCTCTGTTGATCAGAGTACTGTATTAAAAGTCTCAAAAATGTTTCAGACTTGTTTAGCCAATCTAGGCACAAAATGTACTTCCATCTTTCTCTGCCAAGCCCCATGCCCTTTCATTTCTATTTAAAGGGATTTTACTTACCTGGCAAAAAAATCAAGTAGTCCTAGTGTGTGGAGTTTTGCATATCTGTGATATTTTGCAGATTTGTACTTTTTGTAAGTACTTTGGGATGTAATGCACTGCATAAATGTATAAATACACAATTAATTATTACAGCTTATTTTATTTGAATAAAAAGCTTTCACTTTTTGTATTAGATCTGTAAGCTATTTTGTGAAAATACTAGTATTTACAAAGGACCTATAGTATTTACAGCTGCGGCTCATTTTTAATAAAACAGACTGTTCAAAACCGAAACCCATTTCTCTAAGCAATCATTCTTCAACATGAAGAGCCATTAAGAGGAAAGCAGAGATCAGATGGTCTGCAGCTGGATTTAGGGAAGTGGAAGACTGATAAATAAATAAATAAACAAGCCCAAAGCACAGCAGTGGGGTTTAGGGAATAGTTAGCAATAATAGCTTGTCTTAGGTCAGAAAATTTCAACCTTATCACATCAGTGTGTTAAATAACATTTTCTGAAATATGGTTTCAACTTTTGAGGTTATAAAAAGTCTCCTTGTGCTTTCCCCCAGTGTAGAAAACCATACCATCCTTGCTGTGACAGTCTATGCCCCTCCTGCCCCCAGTATATACATTTTAAAAAACCTACAGTATGATAAATACAATTGTCAATATACCTTAATTTATCAAAGATCATTTAAGAAAAAAGCTTGCATGTTTTATAAGCATGTTAAATTAGCCATGTGTTCATTAAATTGGAGATTTTACATTTTAATTATGATTTGTGATATCCAAATTATAGGTCGGTGCATATGCCTTTGTTGCAGTGGCTTTCTCTCATCTATCAGTTCATTTGAGCTGTAATATTACTTTCCTCTAATAAAATTTTAAGCTCATCAAGTCAGGACAGGAAAATTGTCCATGGATTGGTCTCCTACTGAGCTCCAAGTATTAACAGGGAGGTCGGGTGTCTTCAGAATTGATCATTCTGCTTGCAGGATGCAGAGAAGCTTTGTGCCAGAGCCCTGACATATGAGAGAGAAGCTGCTCTAACCTGAATGTTGGACAATCCTGACCTTAATTGTTCAGGACAGGGACAATGAATCTTGATCCTTGGAACAGTCTCAGCTATTCTGGGAAATGTAGTCATCTCAAAGTATGACAGTTTGGTTATTACTGATTAGACATGTTTCAGATGAGATTTCCAGGGATCAGTGATTAACATACACCATCTACAAGTAATATTTTTTCAGGGTCATATTCTGTGGGGAGCTCGGTTACCTCAAATCCTTCTTAAATCACTGCTTTCTTATTTAGCTATTGGATGAATGTTGGTACAAAAGCTTGCAATTTCTTTTTTTCTTTTTTCTTTTTTTTTTTTTTTTTTTCTTTCCCTCCAAGTGGGTAGGCATATCAAATTACTTCTGGAAAAGCTAATACAGCTAAAGATATTACATAGCAGAGTATGCTGACTAACATTCTCCTGGGAAGTGCTTTCAATAGAACACGCCATAAATCTGTTATTTATGAAAGGAGCTCTCTGTCTTTCTAAAGGTGTAATTTCTTTACTGCTGCCAAAAAATATGTAGCAGTCCTTATTTCTGTAAATGTTTTAGGCTAGGTAGATTCTGAATTTCAAAGAAAAAGTGGCATAAAACATTCACATAATAGGATGAGAAAGTTTTGATAAGTACTGAAATGTACATACATCCAAAAAATAGTGGTGAGTTGCTTTTAGAAGATAACTGTCTTGTTTTGGGTAGTTTGCAAGAACAGAGGACTGGGGACAGGGGAAAGAAAAGTGCAGTAGTTAGTAAAACCCAGAACTGACAGTTGGATATACCAATAAGATATTCCATATCATACTACATCATGTTTAGTATATTAACTGGGGCTGACCGGAAAGTGGAGGGATTCTCTCAGGAATCGCTTGGGCTCGCTTTTCCAGGACTATGATTTTGGTTTTGGGGTTCCTGTTTGCTCTTCTGGGATTGTTATCAGCGGGTGGTGAGCAATTGTACTGTGCATCAGTCATATAATAGTTGTTATCATTGTTATTCTTACTATTTTAATTTTATTTTTACTCTAATTATTAAATTGTTCTTATATCAATGTACAAGTCTCCTCACCTTTACCTCTCCAATT
>NW_010333241.1:0-651 GCF_000700745.2 Antrostomus carolinensis | reverse complement strand
GCTTGGAGTGGATCCTGCCGAAGAGGAGGAGGAGCAGCAGCAGTTGGACACGACCGCCATCTGGCTAGTGCTGATGGAATGAGGGCACAAAGGGGGTGGGACAGCACCAGGCTATCTGCTACAGGGAGCAACTCCAAACACAGCAGCACGAGCTCACTCGCTCTCAAACCGTGCTCCCCTTGGATTCAAGAGACCATGGTCTGTCTGCACCGGGGGAGGATCCAGAGAGAGGAACTATAGAGTTTGGACTGAGGGGCATTGGCAGAGCTGTGTGTGGGAAGCCTACGGCTGAAATAGCGGGGGGCTGCAAGCCTGGACTGAGACGTGTGGCAGAACTACAGTGGGGTGACAGGAAACAGTCCTCCTACGCTCGCTCTACTCTGACTCTGACACCACCAGCCCTACCTTCGGTCAGGAAGCGTCACTCCACTGCAGACGCCCCTCAGGGTGAGCAGTGCTACCCTCTGTGCACACCCAGCCCCGCACGGCGAGTGACAAGTCTCGCGTGTCCGATACCACTGCTGACGGTTTGTCGTGCAGGAGACCTGACCAGCCTGCGGATAACAGCCCGCTCTCCCCAGTGCTGTGGGCACTGGCCCACTGAGGGTGCTCACAGCATGCTGGGATGACGGCAACATGCAGTGCGGAGGG
>NW_010333240.1:0-2322 GCF_000700745.2 Antrostomus carolinensis | reverse complement strand
TTCCAATCGAAACCATTCTATGATTCTATGAACTCCCAGTCTGGAAAATACCTGATTCCACACCACTTTTACAAATACTGAGTGCTTGAAACTAGCAACCTCTCTGTTCCCTTTCTTTCTCCCAAAGCTGGGCTATGCACAGGCAGTGCATGAAGGTACCAGCACACAGTACACTTCCACTCCAATGAGTTCAGCCTTCTCTAATAATACTTCAGACCACAGTTTTAAAAGCTTGTTATTTTTTTAAATTACTTTGTATACATTTTATTGCTTCCTACAATACCAGCCTGTCAAAAATTTACTGTAGTGTAGCATGGGAAATGGATTATTAGTGTTAGAAGCTGATGGCAAACTTCAGATGTCAAATGTGGCACTGACAAGAGATTTGAGCTTGTACCACTGACAATCATCCATCTGCTTTTCAAAATTCAGGTGGCATGAGTAACCAAAAAATGTGCCATCACTGCCACAGCAGCATGACCTGCTGTTTATTTGCCATTTTACCTGGATGAAAGTTTATGGTGTTTGATCCTCAAGACAGAGATCCACAGCCCAGAGACACCCATCCATCTGCTCTGTTTCAGGAATGATTGTTGAATTTCTCCTGGCTTTGAAAATTGAACAGTGTTCAAGACCTTGAAGGGGTAACTGCTTTTCAGGGGTATTGATTACAAATGCAAAACTTCTTAGTGTGGTATTTACCCTACTCAAATCCTAGTGCTATTCTACATTTCCCAGAGGCCAAATCAATGGCAAGAATATCAGTTTCACTTCTCCAGGGCTCCAACACACGGAACAAAGTAACACTCTGGAGCAGTTCTGAAGCAATCACAGAACACGTGGAAAGAGGCATTCACAAAGTCTGTCTACAAACAGAGGGAAAAACACCTGAATTCTCTACTATGAGGGAAAACATTTTATCTTTCCAGAATATCCTTGGTTCCAGTGCCCACCTATATATTTCTAGTGGAAATTTCCTGGTGCAAAACATGAATATTGTAAACATCACCAGTGGCACTCGGTGAGAAAAGCAGACAACACTGTACTACTTTAATGAGCAACTTTCCTTGGGTCTACAGGCAGCAGGTGATATGGTGCTGTAATTAGTCTGCCATGATTAATCCACTGTGTCTGTACATGTTTTCAGAACATTCTGTTATAGTCTCAGGAGAAAATTTTTGAATTGTCATATTTTCCAAACCTCTAAATGTTCTTTTCTATTGTGGATGGATTAAACGAAGCGATCAGGCAGCGGATGAACGTCTCCATCATGAGCTATTTGTGGTGGTGTTAATGGAAGGGGCAGTAACAGAGATCCTCTTCTCCCAATGATGATGTCTGATGTCATCTCAATGATGATGTTCTTGCAGGAAGAGAGGTGCAGGAATGAAGTCTGCTGCAGGCAACACACCCACTGCAGAGCGGGATGAAGCAGGCAAGGCGGGTTCTTTGCTCTCTACTGATCACTGCTGCTGCCTGTGATCTTCACCACCTGAGAGCAATGTCAGCTCATTCTTAAAAAAACCAAATAATGCTTTTCCTGAACCAGAGACTCAGAACAGTGTCTGACTCAACTAAGAAGATTTGGGGCAGCAACTTGCCTGGTTTTTGGCAGTCCCAACATATAAAAAGAGTCACAAGTATGCAGAACTCGGGGCTGAGGCTGATAGGATCAGATGCTATCCTCAGGCTCAGTGGCACATACCTGTTTCAGTTGAACTCAATGATCTTAAAGGTCTTTTCCAACCAAAACAATTATATGATTCTATGATTTTTGCTGCCCTACCTCTCTGTGCAATAAGAATACCTAAGAGGAGATTACTGAGATGATGAAGCCAGGCCCAGTATGGAGGTGTACAGTAGGAAGTCAAGAGACAAGGCTCACAAATTCAAACAGGAGGTTCCAACTTGGCATAAAGGAAAACCAGTTCCCCATAAGGATGGTCAGGCATTGGAACAAAGGCCCTGAGAGGTGGGGGAATCGCCATCCTTGAAGACTTTCAAGACCTGACCAAAAAAAGACCTGAGCATCCTGATCTGAATTCACTGCTGATGCTGTACTGAGCAGGATGCTGGATGAGAGACCTTCTGAGGTCCCTTCCAACATGAATTCCTCTATGATTCCAAGTTTAAGAGGACTCCAGTGCTAAAGATCAAACAACTGACAACAATCTGCTCTGTTGGGTATGCAGTAGTGACTGATTTACATGTTGGTCTGGAGATACATACAGCAAAACTATCAGGCCCTGATATTCTCAGCAATTATTCCCCACAATCTCCCCAATTATTCCCCAACTGGTAATATATCCACCATAAAGTGCG
>NW_010333239.1:0-16223 GCF_000700745.2 Antrostomus carolinensis | reverse complement strand
CACACACCTGTAAACCCAGGTGCCATGCCCCTGCACAGCCACCCTTGGCTCACTGTTCTCCCCACCCTGTATGAGCCTCAAGTCCTCGAGTCCTCCCACATCACTGCTCCTGCCCACGACTGTCCTGGTGGCAGGGTCACCTTGCACCCACGTGCCCCAACTCCTCCTGTCCCGCTCTCTCCAGGACTGCTGGAGTGGGGCTTCCAGTGACTTTGGATGACTACCGGCTGTTCTTACATGATTCAATCACATCAGGAAAATACTTTAGCTTCTGAAACAAGATTGAGAGATACATTTCATCTCACCAGCCCAAGTAACTAAAAAGTACATGGGGTTATTCTCCTAAATTAATGAGCTTAATTTAAACTTCTGCTATTTTAAAAGTATGTATTTTAGGTTCTCTGTTTCTCTTCTAGTTTTGGAGTCCTTTCAGTGCAATCAGGACTCAGAACTATCATTTCAAAAATGAAAATTGGGCTCCAAATGATATCACTATACCCAAGTGATGGGCTAAGAACAGAAAAAAAACCCCAAAAAAACAAAACCAAAAAAACCCAAACAAAACCAAACCATAACATAAACCAATAAGATCCTGAACTGTCAACATCAAATACTTCAAGCTAATTAGAAGACCAGACATGTCTAGCCCAAATGGATATTTGATTTACTGCATACCATCACAAATATATACTCATCGGTTGTTTAATCACTGCTTCTGAAGCAAAGTAGAGACAGTAGTAACTGCAGGCAGGTGTACTGCGTGCTGGGGATGGGGACACCTTTCTCTTTGTTGACTTTCAACAGCGATGCTACCAGGGAGCAGAACAGAAGTCAGGAAATCTTGTTTCCATCATCTTTCACTGGCGCTTCTCGCATCTTTAGTAACCAAATGACCATATGGCCAAGCTCTAAACTATTTTGGGTGGGCCTTGGTGCTGGGTGTAGCCTGTGCATAGGGACAAGGAATGGTGGTCATGCTGGAGTTCCCTTTTACAGTACATCTGCCCAGACCACACAGCTTGCAAGCAGCAATGGAAAAAGGCACCACACAAGGAATGCAGTGCTCTGTGGAGTTTTAAGTTTTGATCTTAGCTCTGCTCTACTGCCCCTTCTTCAAGTCTATGAAGAGAGAGATGCTCTGGGGTAGGTGTGGCATTTCTCCATCAGAAGGAGGTTGGAGGCACAGGCAGGGGCTGGGCATTTGGCTTGGAGAAGGCTTGGGTCAGGCACAGGAGCTAAATGAAGTAGGAAAAAGGTTTTCCATCCCCCGAGACAATTAAATGAGAAATTAAACCCCTGTGGGAGCTGAGGAAGACTGGAGAGATGCTGGGCTGGGACAGGTGTGGGAAGGTGAGCCCCAGCCCTGAGTGAGCTCCACTTTCTTCTCTGGGGAAATGCAGGGAGGAGATGGGGAAGGCACAAGCAGTTGTGGTGCACCACCGCTCCTCTGTCCCTGGCAGTTGTGGTGAAGCAGACAGGACCCCCAGCCCAAGGGGGCAGTGGAAGAGCTGCAAGGAAGTGGTGGGAGGGGAGTGGCTCCACCGAGGGGCATGGGAGGGAGGCAAGCCCTGATGAACACTATTTTCAGTCCATACTGTCAGGCAGGATCTGTTCAGGAACAATATATTTCCCCATCGTGACAGCTCTGGCAGACGATGCAAGGGTGGCTGGTCCAAAGCCCTGCTCAGGGGCTTGCTTCCTAATTAGGAAGAGAATTTAGGAAGAATTTCTGAATTTTTGTTGCTGTTTACCACCACCCTGATGGCTGCTTTGCCAGGGCAAAGCAATTCTGCAACCTGGAGACCTTTGGTAAAAAACTGCCAGAGGAAGGCTGATGGAGAAAGTGTTGGTGGTACAAATGGTCGCACAAAGACTCTGTTTGCACACAAAGGGTTGCACAGGCTCAGAGCCGACACAGGAGACAAATGAGCAATGATTTCTGAAGATGTATTTAAAGCAGAATAATGAACTTCATAGAGGAAGTAGCTCTACTCAGAGTGCAGGAACAGGAGAGACTCAAGCAAATTAGGAGGCAAATGTAGGTAAAATACAGTTCTTTTAAGGAAGTTGTTCTATACACAACCAATAATTAACTTGTGGAACTTACTGCCCCAGCTGCTATTATTGAGGTCAGCATAGAAATAAGATTTTAAAAGGCCCGTGAATAATACAAACACCAAGCATTGCACTGAGTAGAATAACAAATTACAAGGGATATAAATCACCGTGCTGAAGATCATAAATAACAAAAAATTGCCCAGTGATTAGAAGGCAACTTTTGCTAGGGACAGGTTCCTTAGTAATTGTTCATTTTAGCACTTCTTGCCCTTTTTTTTTTTCCTCTGAGTGTGGTGCTGGCCACTGCCTCAGCAAGAGAAATGGGTTTAGATGGTGAGCAGGCATTTTTCTTTGTACGGTGTATTGTAGTGAAGAAATAAAAGCTATTTAAGAGGGAGCTTATATTACAGAAACACTACAATAGCAGCTGAAAACCTGCAGTATGCTTTTGGAATCTCTAATGTTGGGGAAAAGCTTAAAATAAATAAATTTTTAATTATTTAAGTATTTTTAGCCTTCCCAGGTTAGTTTCTAGTTTTTGTCATAATTTTGTTTCTTTATTTGTTTTGGGCTTTTTAAACTAAGTCATAAAACAATTTCAAGATAAACACTGTGCTTAGACTGTTGTATTTTTGTGGCACCTACTTTTGGCTGCTCTGTCAGACAAACTGATTTATAGATTGGATAAATGCACGTTGCTTCAGTTGACACACCAGAAAGCCTAGATTCGAGCTATTTGGATTCCAGCTCCTTGCTAATAGAGACTAATACAGTTCTCAGAGTTAACATTTAATTTCTGAGCTGCCAAAAAGAAAGTAATTTGAAGCAGCTAAGAGACAGTCGTGGAGCTGAGCTGGATACAAATTGAATCAAGGCTTTCAGAGCTCCTCTCGCTGAAGCATTGCTCCCTGGCTTGCTTCCTAGCAGGACGCAGGGCAATGTTGCTGCCACAGGCGCTCTACAAAGACATTTTGTGCTGCTTCCCCATCCTGAGGTTTTCCATATGCTTTTTCCATGCTCAGTAATTAAGGGGGGCTCAGGTGGCACCACCTCACTGCCCTTGGGATGAGGAACGTGTGCTAGGGTCAGAAGTTTTGTAGCTTAGGTCTATCTGTATAGACCAGGGACTATTCTGGTACTGCTCAGCTCTGCAGGGCCTCTCTATGTTTTTTTTGGCCTTTCAGCATGCATAGACCAATCCTTCATATTAATAGGTTTTTTCCCTCCACCAATTCATTACTGCCTTCATCTTATTTTGAATAAAAGACAATTGCATTATTTTCCTGCCTCCCTGCACCCTAGCACCCCTTGAAATGCAACACTTCACCTTTGTTAGGGTCTCTAACTCTTTCCTCAAGCTCAGCTTGCCACTAGAGCAGGGCACGGCCAGCTAAAACCAAGCTTGGTCATCTCTCCTTCATTGGGCAGCCCAGTTGTTGGTATGTTGAAAACCAGACTACTGCATGACACCAAAGCTGCTCCTAAACCATGTCTGCCCCTTCTCTCCATGGTAAAGCATGATCAGTCCTGCCCCGGAGAGACTAATAATAATGTCTCCACTGTTTTGGACCAGCTGCTTTCCTAAAATGAAATGCACTGGAGTGCCTGGCGTTTCTTCTGAGGAAGTGTTTATAAATGTTAGGCAAGGACTTGACACCACTGGTTATCATTTTGCAGGATGTGCTAATAAGGCAATGCTCAATAGAGCACAGACATCGCTCGTACTGCACAAGCAAAACTGGTGGCAACATTCCTCTCCTCAGAGGGAAAAAAAGTGAACAACCTGTTGGGTTTGGATTCAGATAACAAAGAAGCTAGAAAATATGTACTTCCACCAAAGGCATCTTAAATCATGAGGACATGATTTTCAGTTTTTCTATAGTATTTTTCATACTTACCCTAGTTTTTGTACACAATAGACACCCACACACCTTTACTGTTTGGAAAGGTATAATAGTCACGATCTTTTAATGGCTTTTTGCAATTCAGGCCAATGTGGTAGAGTACTCTCCTAGTGCAGTCCTGGCCAAAGTCAGGAGCTGGCTCCTGAGGTCTCAGTCCTAAGGGGACGCAAAGGAAAACGGCCGCACTCATGCACAGTGACCTCCTGGTGCCACCTTATGAATGGACAGTGTGTGGCCATGTAGTATTTACCTGTGAGCACAAATGTTTAGCAAGAGGCTTTGGTTTGTTTTACGTAAGGTTTCTCTCTCAGCACAAGGCACTTATCAGTATTTACCTGATTATTTGGTGTCAAATAATGGTGTCAAATGGTTCTGCTAACTTTATTCAGCTGGGTTCTTCTCAGGGAAGGACGCTGTTCCCATCTACTGAGTCCTTGATGGAGCAGTTAAGTCAGCATGATCCAGCCTTTTTTCTGGGCCTCCAGATAGTGAGACAGTAGATGAAAACTAATAGAGTCTTGAGACCAAAGGCACAAGATGATTATCGAGGTTAATGATGTCTTGGATTGAATCAACACAATTTTGGCGAATCACAAGAGGAATTTATGATACTCGGGGATGAGACTCTGCGCCCACACAGACAACTGGGCATTCCTCCCATGACTCTATTATCTGGCCTGCTGTGTGGAGCATATAAATCCACTGCTGGTTTTCTGTGCCAGGAATACCACAGGGGACCAAAAAGGCTTGTGGCGTTCAGTTCCCTGGCCCAGTCCTCCTCTTCCGAGATCCTCAGCTTTCAGTGGTGCTGGCGAAGCCGCAGGGCACGCGCGTGCCTACCTGCGTGGGTGCGCCCGGGCTCGCGAGAGAAGGCACACATAGAGGATACAGAGAGGTTCTGTCCCACACGCTTCTCTTCCATCCTCTGCCACTCCTTTTTAGTGCAGCTGAAGAAAATCTGCCTTTTCACTGTTGTCTGAAAGTTATTAGGAATATTGTAGCGCTGACAATTACTGTGAAAAGAAACACTTCCCATATGGCACGGTAAACTAACTTAGAGAACATGAAGAGATAAAACACCATCCACAAATCAAGTAAAGGGGGTGGTTTAAAATGATACGATTAAATACTTTCCTTTTTTCCCTAACTGTTTTTAAATTAGTTTTTCTCCATGACAGAGTTTTGCTGGGAAAAGACTGTTGATTGCAAATAGATTACCCAAAAACGCTTGCTTGCTTGTTTGTTTGCAAAAAGAACTTTGTTCCCCCTAGAGAATGGGTAAACTGGCAAACTGCTCTCAATGACTATTTGCTCATCCTCATTTAAGGCCTGTAATTGATACTCTAAATGACGTGATATGTTTCTATTCCCCTGGTACTGTGATTAGATGACTGGATCTCTTTTAAACAGAAGAATAATGAAATAATGACTAGTGAATAATAAATCCTTGTTTGCATGCTAATATTCTGTTGCATATCAGGTGCGGTATAAAAAGTGGCTATTCCCCAAACAATTTGCTCAAACAAAACCCTTGTTCTGAATTTAAACACTGTTTCTGCCATATCCAGTCATCTGTAGCCAGAGGCTTCGCAGAGAAAGTGTGTTTCAAGGAATGATTTAAATGAAAATGGGCGGCTGCTTGGATCATAAAAGAGGGAAGGAGTTCCAAGAATGAGAAACAGTGTGGAAAAAGGGCCAAAATAATAGAATGTAAATTTGTGCTTTTAGGAATCATTTGCTGCTTTTCAGACAAAAGGAACTGCTTATCCTCCGCTCACTGGGAAGTGTGTCCCCGGCTCTGGGAGAAGGGGAGGTTGTGAGTTTGATGGGAAGATGGTCGATACCATGAAGGGGAGCTCCAACCCGAGCACATACTGTGCTTCGTCCCTGGCCTGGGGCGGCTCAGGGTTGCGCCAGGAGCCCCATGCTGCTGGCCGGCCAGGGAAAGGCTGGGGTGGACGCCCAAGGGTCTTTGATTCTTGAGCAGGACACGAATTCTGCACCAGTGTGGCCTGTGAGGATTTCACCCCCGCTATTTTGATAGAGACAAAGGAGGAGGGTGACTTTTTCGGTGTTCCAGCACACGTACACGTGCACCAGCACCACGCATGTGGGCAGCAGATACAATGTGCCTCCGGAATGTGGGAGCGCGTGTCTGCGCGTGTGTCTATAAAGCATCAGACTGACAATTGAAGTTGGTTTCTAAGAAACAGTTTGTTTCTAACACAGTTTGGTGATGTGATAAGCCTGACTATTTGCTGAGGCTGAAGAGTTAAAATTGTCGTGTGCTGTGCAAAGGATTTTTATATTGTTATATTAATCTTAAATTAATTTTAATAACTTCATTAGATTTACTTAGGTATCTGCTTTGTTTGCTTGATTGGATTACCCATTATGAGGTCTAGATCTCCCTCAAAGATGGTGATACGCATGTTGCTATAGCTACCCTGGTTCTGGCTATTTTTTCTGTTGAGCAGGAGTTCTAAACAGTCTCCCTGTTCCAGCATCTGAAACAGTTCACCCATAATTTTTATATTCACTTATATCTTGCATTTAAGACTTCAAGAGTTTGTGTTTCATTTGCCTCTTGAGAAATAGTAAGGACCTTCACCTGAGGACATTTAAACTTCACTTAGGTACAGGAGGTGACAAAAGGTGTTTGAAGAATACCTTAATTTCTTTGAAATTAAGAATTCACAGAAGGGGCAGCAAGGAAACCCCAGTGAAGGAGAAGTAAAACCCCTCCTCTGCAAGAAATAACTAGCAGAAAAGTAAAGAGGAAAAGCCAAAACCTAAAATGCAAGAGAGGTGTATAAAGCTCAACAGTCAGACATTATCTAAAAGGTGCCATCCACTAGGAAATCCTTGAGATGGGGAAAAACCTGGGCAGCTTTTGTGTCTGCTCTCCCGCTGGTGGAGGACACCAGTGCAACTTGCTCTCTACCAGGACCAGGGGAGAAATATGATCTGAGGTTCAATTTCTCCATGCAGAGCTTCACCAGAAAGAATCCTCTGGAGATGGTCTCTGAATCCCAAGGGTACATTTAATGCTGTCTATCTAGAGTGCTCCAGGTGCACCCTGCAGTCCACCAACAACCCTCTGACACTTGTGTTTAGATGTGACTCTAAGGGAGAATGGAGGGGCACGGGCAGGCAGGTGGGTGAGGGAAGGCGTGAGGAAGCTGTTTTGTGACTCTCGTGCAGAGAGGACAGATGAAATTTTACTGCCTTGGCAACCAACATCTATCCCGTCTGCCCTTGTGGCCACAAATCACATCTAAGCAATCCTTCTTACAAGGCTTCAGATGTTGCTTCACCTACAAGCACACACAATTTATAGCTGAGAGTTTCTTATGCAATGTGGATACCAACAAGCTGACTGAGAAATATTGTAGAGTCGGTGGCACAAATGCAGAATGTGGGGTCAGAGGGTGCACCAGACTTTCCCTATTTGTGCTTGACAAGCTGTGTAGACATAGCCTAGAATTATCACCGTCCTCTACTCCATCGACATCTCTGGTATTTCCTCCAGGCCCTGCAACTGGCAGTACTGGATTCTTATTTTACCTGGCATCTGTTGTTTCCTTCAGACCAAATGGTAGCCAGTGTGTCTCATACACTTTAATATCATATTAGCAAAGCTGCAAAATATGTTCGAACACTGGGAATGTGGTTTCCTAAGGTTACGTGTTGTCAACTATTTTAAAGTGCAATTCAAGGTTTTTGAGTGAGGTAAACAAAACGGGGGAGAAGTTGTTTCTGCCCAAGTAGGAGTTTTTAGCTTGAAGTCTGCCTGAAACCCCTTGAAGCTGGTTCAACAAATAGAGAAGAAACAGTTGGCTCTGTGAGGCATGCCCTACTCCCTTGCAGTGACTGACCACCTCACCTCAACCAGCCCCAACTGTTTGGACTGAAGAACTGACATTTAACCTTGATTTCACATTTCATGGAATGCCAAGTCCAAAGGCTTTTGTTATTCAACAGTTCGTCTGAGCAGAAGGGTGTGACTCTGCAGAAACTGAGATTTCAGACTTGGTGAGTATCAAGTTACACCCTTATCGCGCAGTGAATTACTTTATGATTTCTAAAAGCACGGGATAGACTGCTCAGGATGTGCCATAAAATCTCACCATTCATCATCAAATGTGACCTTATGTTCCTCGAATGAGCTGTAGCTGCAGTTCACATTTTCCTGACCTCGTCTGTCAACCATCTCACCTCTGCTGGGACCTCTCCCAGCTCCCTAAGGGCACCCTTTCCAAGGAGTAGGCAGGTCCCTTCACTTCTTTCTTGGTTACGAGCTAAGGATCTTCCATCTCCAGGCTATACCTTCATGCCAGCTGAGCATGACACTTCTCCATTACATGCTGTGGGACCTCTGCCTGGAATTCAACTCACGCTTTGGGTCGGCATATCTCAATCAGCCCCCTTCTCTGGAGAACCCAGTTATGCTTTGGGGTCAGGCTCTCTGCGTGCCAGCTTTTGCAAGTGACAGTTTCCTCTCCCTTTTCCGGGAATCAGGCCCATAGCAGATAGCTGGCTTTCAATTGCTGTCCTCTGAGCTTTGGCAAACAACCCTGCCGCGGGGCTTAGGAGCATGGACTGAAGGGTCACCTTGAAGCTGTAAATCTGTTTGAGGGGATGCTGCTTAATTAGGGCACTGTTTTTATCTTTCCTGCACCTTTTTTTAGCGCTCGTGATCTAATGTTAATCACATAGATAAGGATACTCTGCCACACAGATACACTGAGGTTATATGATAGGCAACGAGGTAATACATATTAAAGTTCAAACTTTGTGCTGAGCAGCTAATGATCAAGTAATCCACGTCAAGGACACCTTGACCCAGTAAACTTAATAGAGACAGCTTCCCTTTTACCATGGGTGTGATGAAGAGGGCTGTGCTCCTGTCCCAATTCCTAATAATCTTAAAGCGATGCTTTGCCCATAGATTACTGTGTCTCCTTCATCTCCCCCAGGCACAGTCTTGGTCATTACCCATCACTCTACTTAAGTCAAATGCCTTCTGGATATCCAGGATCAAAGTATACAGGATACACATCAAAAGTCAGTACCCTACCAAAAGGTAGCAGAGACAGACTTCTGTAATCTCTTCTATAGAGGAATATTTTCATCAACATGTTTGAAAATCAACGGTAAGAAAGAAGTGGTGCCTTTCCCAATTGCTGATGACCTTTTGTCTAGAGAGCTATTGCTTTCCCTTCTTTATCCATTATACTGTCATGTTCCTTTCTCTCCCACTCTCCCCCACTGGCATAATGTCCTTTGAAACCAGTTGATCTTGCTGTTCTCTTTTTTTTTTTTTTTTTCCTTGTACATGCAGCCTTATAGCACAGAGCACCTTACCCCTCTTTTATCCTCAGGCAAGAATCCTTGAATAAGAAAGGATTAAAACCCCTGACCTTCCATTTCTCTAGCTCCATAGATTTAAATCTGTTTACACTAGTGGGATCTCTAGCACAATGTAGCTGCTACTTTTGTTCAAATACTTTGCTCATCTTGGTCTTCATTTTGTAATCTTGGTCTTCATTTTGAGGGCTAGTGCTTTGCCACTATCAATAAATGTTGCTTAAATAGGGAAATATGATTTATTTTGAACTTCAATACTATGGGATATTCAGCACTAAACTGTTTAAGAGTGAATTTGTTTACCTTAAGTTTTAGTAAGAAAGAAAGATATTCTTCATATTTTCTTAAAGTAGCACTTTGTGAAATTCATACAACTGAATAATAACACGTAATTACACTGGGATGCACTGAACTCCCAGCACACTTGTTTAATCAAAAGTAAATGTTCTAGCTGCAGAAGTTTTTTAACAACACAGCATGTCATATAATATGTTAATAAACACAATTGAGAAAGTAATATAAAAACATCTGTTCTGTAGAACAATGATATTTTAACACAAATATCTTTCTATATTACCAGCCTGCTACAGAAAATGAAAAAGTGTAATAAATATGACTGAATTATCTAATGTTTTATCTCCTTCTATTTTCAAATTTGGCTTTGGCATCTTTCAACTTTCAACTGCTCACTGCTCAGCATAGCATTTAAGTTACCCAAAGACATATTATATAATTCATTTATATCATTGGTTCCAGCAATATGCTGAGTGTTGTTTGAAACACAGTGATAAAAACAGCACTCGCTGCAAATTATTTACAGTCTAGATAGAGGCATAGTCCAATTCCCTCACAGCTTAAAAGCTCGAGATACAAACAGCCTTTAAAAACGTTAAGGATCGCAGTGGTTTCCAGAAATTTCACTCAGTACTAGCCTGCTGACTGTGGGCCTTTTGCCCAAAGCCTTTATGGTGGACAGCAGCATTACATGGGGTTACCTTCCACTCTCTCTGTCTGACTTTTTCAGGCTCCCTCAGCCTCTTGCTGATGGGCTTCAGAACTGGACAAAGGTGATTTTTGGTTGTGATCCACCTCGTGTTTGGTTCTTGCACGCTGGAGTGCGGGAGTTTGCCTGCTCAGGAGAGAGGCAAGGGGCCTCCTTTGCTCCTTTACACCAGCGAGGAAAAACCTGTGTAAACCATGAGGCGAAGGCATGATCCTTGCCTCAGAAAAGGAGTCTTTCGCTAAGCATGGTACATCATATAAAACACAGTAACATGGCAGTCCTTAATTAAACCATTATGCAAAAAATGGTTGCTTCAGCAATTTACTTGCATCAGGCATTTCTAAAATATATACTGTCCCACCCAGATTTTTCATGAGCTGCGATCTTGGGACATGTCTCTATTACCAGCTGTGCAGGGGAGATAGCATTTGTCATGCGGCAAATCAGAAGCAGATGAGATAGAGGTGATTCCTGCAAGGCAGCTTAAACAGGTTATGGTACCTCACGCTACACCACAAGCAAGCCTGATGGCAAGCAGAGCTTTCCATGAAGCAAAGCTCCAGGATCGCTGCTGCTTTATTCTTACATGAACCAAGCATCAGCCGGCACTCACCAGCTATCTCTCTCTCCGAACAATGTTTAATTTATTGAATTGTTTCATTTATCACAGTCACAAGGGTACTTTAAAGCTTGAAATGTATTATGCCACTAAGAAATGCATGTTCGGAGAGGGCAAACTCTCCTGCTGTTGCTGTCATTGCTACAGACGTTAAATGAGATGGTCAGAGTTTTCATTGTTCCCCAAATCATTGCATCACATCTTGCTTGGGTTAGGGCAAAATGCTTTACAGGCTAGTCGCCATTCCAAAAAGTGTCAGAAATTAATAATCTGCTGTCTCACTGTGGTCTGAGGACACTGACCCTAAGGAAAGCAAACCACAAATCACCTCTCCAAGGCTGCTGAGCTGTACAGCTCTAATTCCCCATGTGCTCATGGGAGAAGTGGGCCTGACACCACTGGCGTCACTGGGGGAGTCCTCTGCCTTGGAAACACCCATAAAGAAATAACCCCAACATCCAGCCCTTGTCCTCTGCCCACCAGGGACTGAGGACACAACAGAAAGAGGACCCAAAGAAAAGGCTGGTTTTCTTAAGGGCGCTGCTTGAAAGCTGATGATGAGAACATACTGTTTTTAGATGGTTGCTTTCCAGAGGGAGTCAGCATGGGTTTTATCTGCCCAACTGCCTCAAAAATGAGTTGCTCTAAATCAGTCCCCTGGAATCCAGGCAATGTAAACCTTTCCTGTCCCCAGCACATGCCAGCATTCACAGCTGCTGAGATGTGGGCATACTCCTGCATCCCAAAAATAAATCGTGACCATAGCCGATATACCCAGCCCTGCACCCGTGGCTGCAACTGTCTTAGAGGCCAGCTGTGGAGAATGCGAGGCACTTAGACGACTAGGAAATGCTGGCTATAGAAGGGAAGAAAACACAGCAAAATGTTTTTCATAACTTGTGAGTTGAGAAGCCAGGAACACAATAGATACAAGTTAAGACAGGGCAAGGGCTGAGGTAGACAGAATAAAAGGGTTTGGAGGGCAGAAGGCACTGATGTGTTGGGCTATCTCCAAACCATTGCCCATGTCTTATCTAGGTGGCTTTGATGGGGCTGCCCTGAATTACCCCACCCAGAGGCTCTGGCTTAAGGGGTCAGATTGTCTGAGAAGGTTTGTGTGACAATCTCTTGGTCTTTATGAGAGCCGAGAGAAGAATGGGAGAGTGACACCCTGCTACAGCCAGGCAAAGTGCCAGGTAATGTAACATGCCCACAGGAGCATCCCATCACCTCTAATGTGGATCGTCAAGTGACTTTGATTGCTGAGCCATTGGGATTTAGGAAAAATGAAAAAGTGGAATAGTGATTTCAAACGGACACGGCTCAAACTATGAGCGTGGTAAAATCTGCCTTGTATCTTGAAGAACTTTTCAACTGCAGGAAAAAGAAATTATGGCCACAGCTCAGTATTCAGCTCTTCCTGTCATTCTGACCCAAGACTTGGGACAATTGCCAGACTCCCACTTTATACTGGTAAGGTCTAAAGCTGCTGAGCGCCTCGCAGAGCCAGATCCTGTGGCTATTTCTGAGGAACATTTGCATGTAGTGATGAGCTTAACCACTAACTGAAAGAACACTGCATTCTGTCATAGTCCCAAATGCATCAGATAAAAATGGTAGTAAAAGATGATTTGCTGGGACTGACTGTGTTTAAATACGTGATTCTCCAAGAGGAAGGAAATCTGCATAAAATATAGCTTGTAAAAAAATATATATCCTACAAGAACAGCCTAGACACCTTTCGTAAAAGACAAATGGTTTAATTATAAACTGCTGCTGCTCAGAGTACGTTCTCCTATCTTTACCACCATGATTCTTGGAGCTGAGGGTTTGTAGTTATTCTTTTTAATTTTCATTTTAGGTGGAAGATAACTCTGTTCAGAGATGAAACAAAAGCAATGAGGTGAGGGAATTTAAGAGAAGACATCACACAGTGGCTTCCATCCTCCTCCCAATCATGAAATAAATTAAGTAATAGCTACCCTAAATTCAGTGTTCACCTTTCAGAGCTGGAGATGAGAATTACATGGACAAGACCACAGGAAACTTGGTCTCCCTGTAAAGAAAATGACAGGGCAGGTTGCAAAATGCTGACAGACAGTACTTAGAAAAAAAAAAAAAATACATGGTCAAAATGTGCTGGATAGAGATCATCAAAGGGATGATTAGTCAGAACATGTACTGCCTGAAATCTAAAGGCTGTGTTTGATGGTGTGCCCCCTTTCACATGTGCCCTTTTGTCTGACTTCTCTCAGACCCATTGTCTAACCACATAAAGTACTGTTTTGTTGTTTGTTTTGTTGTTTTTTTCTCCACACCTATACTGTATCATTGGCAGCCAGTAAAAATTTTCTGAGAAAATAAACCAAATCTCCATTTCCAAATGGTATGAGAACCATCAAGCATAACCAAGGATCCTGAGACAAGAATTTAATTTCACTGCATATGCTTAAATCCACAGTCTGTTTAGAACATGACTTTTAACCACAAAAGTAAACTTTAAAATATTTTTAAGTGAGAAGCCCCATGTCCTAGTATTCTGTGTACCAAAGGGCTGTGTCACTTGAGATGTGGTGTGGAGAGTTTTTTATACATTTGGAAATAAAGTGCAGATCAGGAAAAATGGAGCCATTCAAATTACCAGCAGCATCTGCCTGTTTTTCCTGGATATAAGTGACTATCTTAGCACTGTATGCTGTAAAGGAATTGTTCAGTTCACTGCTGCTAAGAGTATGGCACCTTGTCTTATGTATGGTATTGTCAATAACTTTGAGTTCACCCTTTCTGTACCCCAGTTTGCCTAGAAAATCTGAAATAATTGTACGCAGTCACTGCACACATTCAAGCAATGGTAGAACTGTGATACTACCTAATATTTAGGGAAAGGCATTAAGCAAAACCCCTCCAGTCCAACAATGCTGGCACTCTGATGAGGTTTTTATTTCATCCCTTTTTTCATTTACTCAGTCCACTTTCTGCCTTACCTGCCAGGCTCATGCCCCGCCAGTGCACGACCCCTCTCCCCTAGCAGCCCCAGATAGGGTCTGGGTGTACAGACTCAGCCACCCCTTTGCATGCTTAGCAGATACCCACTGAGGTGCTGAGACCTGGCTGCCTCCTTTCCTGCCACAACCACCCACAAGGATTCCTCAAAATAATAAGAAAGCTACACTGAGAAAGAAAATTCTGGCAGAGCTGCTACCATTTTACTATCCACTAATAAAAGGAGTGTTTGGTGCTCAGCCACACTGCCCATCCCAGTGTGCCTGGGTCAGTCCCCATCAGACCTAGCTTGTCTCTTTCTGCAGGTCCCCTTTTAGATAGGACCAGGTGAGTTTGCTGAGAGTTGACTACTCCTTTGTTTTTTTGCCGGAAGGTTGAGAGTCTTGGACTCATCATGACCAGCATCATAATGGACAGATGGGAACCAACTTAATGACAGAAAGGTTGACCAAAAAAAAAAAAAAAAAAAAAAAAGCTGTCCTCTTGCACCTCTGGGTTTGCTTAGAGGATGCACAGCTTCTTTATAGGCTCCTGTTGACTTCACAAACAGGGCTTTTAATAAGGTTCCTCCATGAGGGACGTAGGATTATATCACCTTAAATTAGTATTGCTTTCTTTTTTATAGTTCTGACAGATACAGCAACGAGTACACAGGACAACATGGGTCATTGGGTTTCTTTGCATTTGCACATCATAGATGTTCAGCTCTGAAATGTCCAAAGATTATCCATTTCCTTAGACCATCTGCAACATCCTAGAACAAGCGCAAAAGCCTTTTAGTTAAAATCTAAAATAAAAGTTCAGATTCTGCAAGAGGCAGAACAAGTAAGATCCTGATCATGGGGTTGAATTTCTAGCACAGATGCTCATCTTGGCTTCATTTCAGGAGGCTCTGACTCTACCATGCAATTAGGCAAACTCCTACTCGTCACGTCCCAGCACTGGAGCGCTACCGACTTGTGTCAGACGTAGATGATGCTCTCATCCTGCAGTCCAGCAGCCTCCTTCGAACTGAACAAAACTACAGCACATCACTCTTCTTGTTCTTCCTGCTGTAGTTTTAGGAAAGATATTTGAAGTGGACAAGAGTAAATAGCACCATTTCTTTCTTGCTCTAGATCTGGTAGCTGCAATTTGCTTCTGTGCTAAGCAACTGAAGTAGTCTCGTGGGATGGTTTCTCAAAGACAGAAGATGGGAAGCTGAACACAGCAAACTGGACTGGCAGATGACTTGGGAGATTTTGTCCTTTCCTAAACTGGGCCAACACTGGAGAATACAATAGACATCCTATTTCCCTTAGCAATAATCACGTTCCCGTGGACAGGCAAAACCATTCAGCCCTTCAGCATTCATCATTTATTCAGTCAGGAAATGTATTATTGGCTCATAAAATGGGACACCTGTCTCATTGTCCATTAAATATTAACAGCAGCACCATAGAATGAACTGTAACAGTTTTATTACCATAATGCTGTGGGTAAATCTTATTACAGTGTAGTCTGGAAGTCAACAACCTGAAAGAAAATACGAAAACATGAATTTTATAGGAAAATTGCTGACTGATGTGATTTAGACACAACTGCATCCTTCTGGCAGAGGTAACAGTATCGAGTGCTCCTTCATCCTTCAGTGCTGTGAAGGATGCTTATTGCTTCTGAAGTATCTTTTGTATCAATAGGTATCAAAGCATTTGTCTAGGGCTGAAAAATGCCTCTGCAGTGTGCTTCTTGTGGAGCAGAGGACAGCCAGGTACAGATGGCACCTGGAGCCGGTTGCATCAGCCTCAAGAAAAGCAGTGCAGAAACAGTCCCAGCACCCTGTCGCCCGCTCCCCAGCACCCTCCTTTATCCACTTAACACTGCCTGCTATGTAAGGGGCAGCACGCCTCGGCTACCGGCCCCTTACACCCCACACAATCTCATGAGCTCTGCTGCCCGGCTCCCGACCTTTGTCGGCAGAGTGCACCCAACCGAGGCTCGGAGAACCTCGCTTTAAAAAGCCACGTACTTCACGCTCCCTCACTTCAGCCCAGGAAGGAAGCAGCAGTGCAGAAACACCTCGCCAAAGGCTGTTCCTTCCTCTTCCCCAGCCTGACCCTCATGTCTCCATTCCTTGTGGATAAGGCTCCAGAAACCCCCGGATGGGGCTGGGGGTCTCCAGGCTTTCTTGGGAGGTTTCCAGTTGGCCCCGGGTTCCACTGAGCTGGGAAACCTGCAAGAATAACTGTTGTCCTGCCGCTGCTTTGTTCCCGTGTCCCAGCTCCAC
>NW_010333238.1:0-20236 GCF_000700745.2 Antrostomus carolinensis | reverse complement strand
AGGGTGAATCCACCCAAACCACCACACCTTTCCAAATTCCTCAGACCAACTCTATGCTCAGAAGTAAGGCTGCAGCTGGCAGGATTTGTTACGGTGCGAAGGGTCAAAACTCTGTTCATCAGAAATGGTTTGCAAGAGTGCATAGCTACCTGCACTTAGACCTAGGAAGGACCAATTATTGTCTTACCCACAGCAGGAGTAAGAAATATGATTTGGCTTCTGGCCATAGGTCACCAGAGAGGTACAGACTGGGGACTGGCAGGCCATCAGCCTCCTGCTTGAAGCCAGTTGGGCTGCAGGGGTTATCAGCAAACAGAAGTTAATGCTAGGATCCTTCTCTGATGACATAATTTTTGTCAGAAGAAAACTGAATTTTATTCTTCCACTATGACTCACACTCTCCTCTACTCCATTCTCCAAAGAAAATAAAACACATAAAAGATATATTTATTTTCTGTGATCCTGAATCATATAAAACCATAAATATTTGGTATAACTTATTCACCTAATGATGACAGCAGAGTTACAGGGGCATCTTGCCTGGCTGACTGTTTCTTTCTTTTCTTTCACATTTTCTTTAGTAAACATGTCAAAGCCTGAAAGCTTGAACAGCTGGATCACAGGAGTTATTTATCCATGCTAAACCTTGCAGTTGCAATGAAATTGTGTCCTCTAGCAAAGGTAGTGCACGTCCTCCTTTAAGTCTGATGGCACTGGGAACAGAACATGTGTCTGGGAAGCTGAAAAGATTCCTTTTTGTCTCACTAAGGAGATTTCCCCAAAGAACTAATATGTTACATTTGGGTATGCTGCTGTCTGCAGAGAAGCCAAGAGATGGATTCCAGTTGGGTGTAGTCCTAGAGAAAACATCAAGCATGTGATCCTCCCCTCCCCACCAATCTGAACATCAGATGCAAGACATTAAAGGGATTCTACCAAGGGACTCTGCTACTTTTATTCTTCCATTCTATTTTTGTACATTTAAAGCACATGGTTAGGATGCTACCAAACATTTGTTGTCCCAGAAGAGATTGCATAGAAGACTCCGCAAGTACCATCATACAGAGCTGGAAATCTCCAAAGAAAGTTAAGCTGATGCAAACAGCTACAATTCCTTTGCTGTGTTGGTGATTTAAAAAGGAAACAAGCAGGAATACCAGCCCAGGACAGTAATTTACGTAACCAAGAAAAAAAATCCACACAGTTCTAAAACTGCAGACTGGAATGGCTTAGTACCATAAATTATTTCCTCTTTTTTTTAAAATCCTCCAGTGTTTTCATCCAGTGATCTCAAAGTGCTTTCAGAACGTTAATAAATGGAAAGGCTCATATCTTCAGCTGGTATAAATCAGTATGGATGTTTCTGATTGCACAGTCCTCTAAAGCAAGCATTTCTTGTACCCACTTCACAGATGAATCAGCTAAAACTAACAGCCGGTGTAAGACTTGAGTAAATTACTTAGTTGTCCCTGGAAAAACCTTGAAAGAAAATGCAGAAGACTACTACTTCAACTAGTAGAAAATAGTATAAAAGTACAATTATTTATTTAGTTATACCAGACCCATGTTTTGCAAGAAATATATATATACAATGCATCAATGTTACTAGAGTGGGAGTTTTGCCACTAAATGGAGACCCAGTCTCTTGTTTGAAAGAATGTAGGTCTACCTACAGTTTCTCAGTTTCATATCATGCAAATAAAATATTGTTCCAAACAATAACCAGGACACATTTCTTTATGACAGTTCTGCAGTCAGCCCAAGTTCACCAAGGCCAAACCTGAGAACTTTCCCCCAAAACTCCTTGCCAACTGTCATCTGACCATAAGCTTTGTCCTGGATTTATCCTCCAAGGTATATCTAAATTCTACAGAATTTATCTGTATTAGTTTCTAAGTTATACCTTTCATATAAGTTTTCTCTTCATAGCTTTTATTTTTATAGTTTTATTGTATCTTATTGGCTTTCTTTTTATATCTTTTTAATAATTTTATTTCTTCTGTGTTTTTCATAAGCACCATGAATATTCTTGTCCTTACTTTTATTTTATAGTTACCTTATTTGCTTTCTGGAGATACAAAATGTATTTTTCTTTTATTCTTCAAGGGACAAAAGGTACCACATCAATACAAAATTCTCACTACTGTAAATCATAGTCATTTCACTGGGATTTACACATGGTATTAAATTTAACCATGTTCCAAAGTGTTTAAAGGATCAAGGTCTTCCATAGATGAACCCAAGTTAGTAATTTCAAATGTTGTAATTTTAGGAGTAACTAAGTAAAATAGAATGAAAAGTTTTGAAAGCACCAAAAGCACCAACAGCTCAACAGCTTTGCCTTTTTTTTTTTTTTTTTTTTTTGGCTTTTGAAGACGTTTTCAGAGCCTAAGGCTATTATTTGTGGGTTCCTTTTTAAATTAATAATTATTTTGGCATCCTGCATGCTAGTTTCCCAAACTCTGTTACAGCTGGAATTGCAACATCTTAAGCACTCAAAAAGCATAAGAAATACTGACTACAATATCTGCTGATCCCTCCATTATTATTATTGTTATTATTTAGAAAGGTGGTTTCAATGTAATTGTAAGGACTTTTCTACATTTGATCTAGAGTATGTCTCAGTCAGTCTCTGAACTAGTACAAAAAGAAGCAAAATAAGAAAAAGTTAACAAACAGGAAAAGTATGAGAAAAATATTACTTTGTGATTTTCAGAATTAAAAATTGATATCATAGTCAAATAAAATTATCCAACTTCTAGAAACATGGGCAAATTCATATACACATGTATAATGCACATTCATATCTATATTCACAACTGAGTAAAATTTGAAGTTCAGTGGATTAGGTAAAGAGATTGGTTAAAAATTATGATAAATAAGCTTGCTCAAAGGCTATGGGTCTAAGTACCTTTGAAATTATCATGTACTGAAAGAAGAGGTTACCTTGAAAGGATCAAAGACTTCCATCTGTCTAGTATTTAAATATAAAGCCTTCTATGGAAATATAGGCCAAGATAGCACATCAAATAGCAGGATATCTCCTTACAGAACACTTTTACCCTGAAAAGTGACTGAGTAAAAAAAATCTAAATTTTCTATTAAATGTTCCTCTGACTTTTTAGAGTCCTATTTGTGGAAGCACTGTCATGATGAAAGAAAAAATTACTATCTTTTTACACTTTATTTATTACTCAAATCTCAAATAAAGCTGGTTGGTACCATGACATCTTGTGCAATATAAATAAAATTCATTTACTAAGTTCCAGCTGGTAGCTAAAGGACTGATGTGGCTTCCAAGAGCTATACAACTGAACATGATATATGAGAAGGAGGAAACAGAGGTTTAATTCGCAAAGATGGGGCTTAAAATAAAACACAGCATGACTTAAAATAGTATTACCAACACTGAGAAAGTAAAATGCAACAAAGATGGAACCCTAGCATTTTCAGTCCACTATTTTTCTATTAAAGTAATTCTAACAAGTATGAAAAATGGTACTGACACACGCATATACACTGACAAATTTTACCATCAAGTATTATTTAAAATAGCATTTAGCTTTTATGGTATAACATGTTCCAATCAGAAAAATCCATTCCATGACCATATTGTCATTATTTTATTTTATGGGGGAAAAAAAAGTAAATTTTTAGAAGCTTTTCTGTCATAAATATAATAATCATATTTGGGAGTATTTTAAGTTTCCTGTTTTAAAATTTGCATGGCTGCTTAGTAAACATCTTACATTTCTGTAAGGCCTGAGTATACTACAGTATTTTCTATATTAAAATAACTAGCAGTATTGCCTTTCTACTAAGTAATTTCTTTCAACATTATTTTATCATAAAACTCAGTGGACTTGGCCTAAAATTTTAATGTAATAAACTAACAATAGTACTAAAACAATTCATTGCTCATAGTAAATCTTATTACATAGCAATAAGACTGCACCTGAGAAGACAAAAGTAAGTGTCATAATATCAGAAATAGTTAAATACAAAGATAAAAACTTGCCACAATGTGTTGCATTTATAGACTTCACAAAATAGTATGGTATCCGCTCGGAGGAATTTTGTATGTTTATGAAAAAGCATATTATTTTGAGCATATACTACCTTTCAGTGTATTTCTACAGAATCTTACACTTTTAAAATTACTTAGCAATCTAAGAACAGTATCAGAGAAAGGAGAGCATACTGCCTATTTTACTTACTGTCCACAGGAATGGTGGAATTGGGGAAAAAAATGAAATTCTAGTGTTCTGAATAAATTAAAAGGAGAAGAGGGCTCTGGAGTATGAAGATTGTTTCTAGGTCCAAAGTTTATCCTCCTCCTTTACAAAAAAAAATTTAGAAAAGCTTTCCAGTTTGGGCATATAGCATACAGTTTGAGAAACAGTAGGAATGAGGAAAATACTCTACCTAAAATTTACCATTATTGATTGTACAATAGCTCAGTTTGCAATATTAAAAGTCTGCTTATGTCACCACTGAAGTGATTATTAGAGAAGTTTAATAGTTTTAAATTCTTGCAAAAGTAAGATGTAGTTTGAAAAAGGGAGGATAAATCTTATTAAAAAATGCCTTAGGAGATGAATTGAAGGGGTTGCATTTTTCATGGGAGCAATAGGTTGAGTGGATAAAAGATACGGAAATCCTTTGGAAAAAGTACTTTTACCACAAAATTAGCTAAATTTCTGAAAAGTGCATTTTGTCTAGGATTTGATTTTCTAGAAATCAAATTATTCATCAAGGTCACGGCCATTTGCAAAATCATAATTTTTCACATGCTGTATTAATCAACATGGTTGTGAATACAAAGTACGTGAAGTTGTCCTTTTTTTTTTTCTTCTCAGAGATGTCTACATATTCTCTCTTGCAAATGATTTCTTGCTCTGTCTTGTATTTCCTTCAATATAGTAATAACTACTTTTAAAGGTATTATTTGTGTCTGTGGTTTTCTGTCTTATCATTAAATAGAAAAATCATAAGTTTCTGGATAGCAACTATTATTTTATTATATATTATATTGTTACTATTCCTTTGAAGCAATGTTATTCAGAAAATTGATCACATGGCTAATCTTATTTTTCAGCTCTTATGAGATATTCTTTCAGAGGGAAGATACAGACATATGTCACTTCCTCCTGTTTTTTTATTGAGGAACAACATACACTGGTAGAAAAGGAACATATGGACTTTTTCTTACACCCAAACTAAACTAACCAACAGAAAGCATCTCTGATCTCAAGCAGGAAGATACTGATGCTACAGCTAGAAACAGCACGCAACACTTCTGTATTAGTAAATACAGGCCTATTAGTTTGTCTCAAGCTTGGCAGAACTTTGTCATTGGAATTGGGGCCACTTTAGACCATCCCATTGCTCTAGCGTGTATTTAAATAGACCAGCTGAGCTTTATTCTGATAACCAGAAATATAGCATCCCTCATATGACAAAGTTTTATATAGTACAGAGACATCAAATCTTCTCACTTTACCTAAATTGAATGCCATTTAATGGAACCCATACTGATTTCATTTTAGTGGGTGTTTAGTGGAGATATTTACAGATAATTTAAAGTAACCCAGAAAAGCACTTTTCAGTTCCCGCCCTTCCCACTCCCCCTTAAAAATTCTCAGAGAGAAAGAGAGAAGATATTTGTGGAAGCAGGGGGAATGCTCACATTAAAGCACTAATCCCTAGGTACCACATAGTGTTAGAAACCAACTTTTTCTGGTGCAGTTTCAGCTACTGTTTGGTTAGAAATGTGATCTGGTGTTGGCTTTGGGTAGTTTGGAGGAATCTGGTCTCTTTTCTATTATCCTATCTCCTCTCTTCCCTTACACTCATTTTGCTCAATAAAATA
This sequence comes from Antrostomus carolinensis, assembly GCF_000700745.2. Taxonomy (NCBI): domain Eukaryota; kingdom Metazoa; phylum Chordata; class Aves; order Caprimulgiformes; family Caprimulgidae; genus Antrostomus; species Antrostomus carolinensis. The sequence continues at coordinate 14,364 of NW_010333238.1, read as the reverse complement.
GAAGAAATATGATAGATTCCAAAGACAGAGAAAATTGGATATCAGCACTTACAAATTAACCAAATTGAACGTGACTACAAGGACTCAACTCAGAAAGAAAAATACCAGACTTGTTCAGGGAGTAATATCAGGTAGGCTACTGTTTTAAAGTATTAAAAACTCTCCTGCAAGAAAGCTACATCTATAACTTGAAGAGTGAAGTCAAAGAAGGAACTAGGGGGAACTAAGGCTTAGGGAAATTGGAAGCCAAATATGACTTGCTGAGGATAATGGGAATTTCGTTTCTGATTTCAGTAGTATTAAAACATATAGGATTTTATACCTGAAATTCAAAGGGAAGAATTTTCATACAGGAAAAAACTTTAAATATTAAAGAATCAGTGACACAAATAGGAAGTTAAATAAAATTAAAAAAATTGCAAAGGAATCTGCATTAACATAATATCTGAAACCCAGACCAAAGATGGTTGGGAGATATTGTATCAGCTTCAGAAAAACTTAAATAATAATTAAAAAAGGATATATACTCTCATTCACAGACACAATGAGGGAAACAAAGCTTTTCTTCAACACATCTGGAAGGAGAAGATAAAAAGGAAAAATAAGGACTGAAGACAACACCACAGAATTCAGGAATGACTCCTGCATAAATGCTGCACAGCTTGTTTTTTGTTTGTTTGTTTGGTTTTTTTTTTTAAAAAAAAAAAAGAAGGAATAGTGAAAGGCAAAGCACTTGAAACTCAACCCAAGAAACAAAACATGAAAACGCATTTTTTTTTTTTTAAAAAAAAAGAAGGAATAGTGAATGGCAAAGCACTTGAAACTCAACCCAAGAAACAAAACATGAAAACGCAAATATACTGCAATGTGATTTCATATCTTACTTAAGCGTCCATTGACTTCATGGAGCCAACATTTCTCCTAATAGTTTTTATTTGATGTCTGTAAAAGAAATGTAAAAAGTCTTGTGGTCCTAGACCAATCATAACTCTTTCAATGGTGCACTTGGAAGAAGCCTTTTATTTGTACCAGGCATTTTACAGCAGAAAGGCAATTCCACTCACCCCGAGAGTCATATTGATACAATGCTAATCCATTTGCCAATACAACCACTTGCACCAACTTTTCCCGTTGCCAGGACCTCTGAAGAGGGTCAGAGAAAAAAAATCAAGTTGAAATTTGGGATTTAACTAAAGAGCATCTAAAAATTACATTTTGATGTTTCTGAATTTGCCTTTCCCCTTTGAACTTATGTCTCTGCACTTCTGTTACAAAACTGAACTGCTCACACCTCTTTTAATTATTTTTGGAACCTATTTGAAGTGATGAATTGGATAGTCTCCCCAACAGCATGAAACAAAAAAACTTCTCTACCATATGTTACAGTAATAAAAGAGAAAGCTGTTTCCCATTATTGGCTGGTCCATCCTCATGTAGTCAGTTGCCTTGGAAACTGAGATTGATTTTAATTTCAAGAAAATGTAAGAATGAACTGAATCACATAGATCCTTTTTCAATGTCTGTCTCAATTTACAATGTTGAAACTAGCAACAAAAACATCCCTAAGCAAGATTACCACTTTCAGCTTTATTTTTGTTGCACTTATCTCTCAGAGTGACAGTCAAAATAATACAGTAACTTAGATTAACAGGAGTAAAGCAATTGCAAAATTTCAAATAACGTTGTCATGTAAGTCAAATGTATCCTCAAATCGATTTAATTAAAAAAAAAAAAAGTTATTCCAAATCTGATATCTGGATGACACAATATCTATGCATCATGTAATTCAAATTCTCCACTCTGTCCAAAAACTGGAATATTTACTGAAGCCAAAATATATTTGATAAAACATTCATCTTCCAAGTATTTCACAGGCCCTTTCAGGGGTTCATAATAATTTATCTCCTAGCGATTTGACTTCAATCAGCTTTAGTGTGCTTACTGCAAATAAGTTACCATTTATTTATGAAATTCCTTTGTCATTTAAAATTCCTTACTTAAAATTGCCAACAGAGCTTGTAAACTGCAAAGAATTAGTTCAAAACCAGCATTTTTCATGCTGCTACCTTTGGATTACCCACAGTCCCAAAAATTCTGAAAAAAGATCTTTTTGTTGTTAGTTCTTCAATTCCAGTTGCCAACCTGTATTTAAAACCAAATAATTTTACACCAGCTGAGAAATTTGGCACGTTCTTTCCATCTACTCTTCGTTAAAATTACTCTTCCAACATAAAATTGCCAAACCTGTCATAGGGAGTTGTGCAATTACAGTGAATAAGAGGAAGTTTTTATCATTGCTAATACATGGGAGGTGATCCAATGGATTTTTAAGTTGTGGTCCCTTCAAGAAAGTTTGGAAGACTCTTGGCACCCAAGCAAAAAAAATTTGTCAGCTCTTCAGCATGAAGAGCTGAGGAAAAAATTACTTATTAAAATCTGTAATATTTCTATTTTTTTTTCTGTAATACAGTTCAGTATTTGAAAGAAAAAACAGAAGTTAGTATAATGTTAAGTACAGTTACAGAAGGGCTGTATATTTAATTATCTAAGCTGATTTTAATTTTACAGTCCTAATTTCAACACTTTCAGACTTTTCTGAATTCATAATATTAATCAAATAATATCTAAAATTTGATTTATTTTTCTTCTCACTTATTGGGCAATTCACGTCTTTCTCTTTTTTTATCCAGCTCTGCACAATTGATTGACATTGCTAATCAAGTAGTTTCCAACAAGTTTTCTTATCTAGTGTGAAATAAATTATTTGTATTTTCTATATTATTTATCCAGTATAGCTTTAAAAGAACATTGCAGTAGCACAAATCTAATTTTAAACTTCATGTCACAGCCTTTAAATAGTTAACAAATTCTTTCTTTATTTTACTTTATTTTATACCCTGAACTCTAGTAAAAATCTGAGCTTTTAATTGTAAATTAAAATTGTAAATTGTAATTCTTGAATTTAATTCCATTCTCAAACAGCAATGAGTGCCCTGACACTGGGAATCCTGGCAAACTGTCAGTCCAAGTGGAAACCCACAGTCAGGAAGGAAATAATTATCTTTGAAGAGACTTGACTGTGAAACAAGAACTGGTAAAGTCTTGCTTGCTACAACACAAAGCAAGCCAGCTTTCCTACCACCTGGTTGCACTGCTTTCTTCACCAAGAAAGCAATGATAGAGATGAGTAGTATCAAAAAATTAAGAGTACTCAAAAATAAACTGATCCTGCCAAGGCTGATATTTTAATCTTCCCTCTGGCTCTACTCCATTCTTTTTAATTCCATTGAATCACTAAAGGAGAATTCTGGCCTGATCATGATAAAAAAAATCAATGACTAAACCAACAAATGAGAAATACTCTACCTTGCTGCAGTTCTAGAATACTAAGTATTTCTATAATCCATGCAGATAGTGTACATATAAAAAGCATTTAAAATTGAAAAAGGCACATGTTGTTTCAACAGCTACAGGGTACACATGCATCTTCCAATTTGGGTCTATTTCTGTGTGCAAGTGAAGCCAAATCCTGATACGCAGTTCCTTCAGACTTGTGCTCTCTTTAACAGTTCCCACATTCTCCTCCCACAAGTTAAAAAATTCAATTAGATTTTTTTTTAATTCACAGTCCCATATAAATGTAAATAATGATTCATTATTAAGGGAATTAAGATTATTATTAGACCAGGCTAATGTGAGAAAAAATTATGTTCTAGGACGTGTGAAAAACCATGGGTTTTGTTTATCTTGTTATACATGCATTCAGTTTTAGGCTCTCTACAGCTTTAAAAGGAAGTATATATTAGCAAAGAATAGACCTCAAAGGGGCTGAAGTTTGGTTCATATAAACATGCAAATGTTTTGATGTTTATTTCAATCTTATCTACGCAAGATCACAAATACTATCAGAATATCCTGTTAGAGAATCTCTGTTTCTAATTCCAGGATTAAAATATTAACAAAGTTTTGCCTAAACCTTTTTAAAATTCTGTTAAAGATTTGTTTTATTCTGAAGTTGGAATGAGGGTATAAGTTTCTTTTTTTTTATTTTATCCAGACTTATTCCACCATGTCTTGTGTAAATCATTATAGTCTTGTCTCTCTCACTTCATTGCCTTCTTGGCTTCCATCTGTTTTCTCTCATCTTTTCCTCTTCTCTGTCTCATCTATTTTCTCTCTCTACTCTGTTTTCTCTCATCTGCTTGTTCATTACTATTAGTCCAGCCCTCTGTTTTCCCCTTTAATTCCCAATTATCTCACAGTGGCGGATAATGCATAAGAGTTCCATTCTGAGAGATGCTGACCACTTTAACTTCTTTTTTGACCTGCAAACTTTAACTTATTTTTCTTATTTGTTTTTTTAAGACAGTCCTGGATGTCTTCGCTAACCTAAGAATGTTACTTTTCTGAATGTTGTCTAAGGAATGTTGTGTTCTTATTCCTGGAAACATTAATTTCTACAGGACCCATTTGTACTTTTAATAGAAATGTGTAACTCCCTAGTGTCCTACCTGTACACAGGTTGGCACAATATCATGGTATGTACTTTACTAATCTCTGAAGGTAGGCTTCAGTAATATATTTTATTGTTGCACGTTATTGTACCCATTGAAGAACATTCAAGAATGTGTGCATTTTAATGTTAATACAATTAATTTAATAATGATGCTGTGATACAAGCAAAAATTTTAGTAAGTCAAATTAAAAAAAAAAAACCCCAACAAAAAAACCCCTCATGTATTTAAAACCTTTTAGGATCAGGACCCAAATATATACATTATATTACACAGTTATATACATTATATGTTAACATGGCAGGCTTACTGCTCTACAGCTACCTTTGTGATTCCATGGATGTCATCATTCCCTGTTCTAAAGCTGTAATATATCCATTGATGACTAGAGTTAATAATTAATCTTTAAATTGAACTCACTCAGAAAATTCCAGCTTAAAACTATTTTTTTTTCTTTCTTAATAAAGAACAACTCTTAACAAATATTCAAAACTGTACAGTAAATTACTGACCTTCCGGAAGTGTGCATATGGTCTCACTCCTGGCACCTTCACTAGTTTCTCGTGTTTGTGTACTTTACCTTGTGATCTGTCCAGTGCAGTCCCCTATGACAGAAGTCTGGAGACGCAATGCCAAAGGGACTTAGGCAAGGTCATCACCTCAGCATCAGTTTCATCATTTGAAGGGTATATTGGTGCATAATTCACAAAATTACCTACCTATTTCTGCCTCAGGCTTGGGAACCCTGGTTGGACACTTAACTGAACTACCAGCTTCAGTCAAGTCCAGCTGTGCTATGTGTCCCTTTTCCTTGGGTCAGCTCCCATTTGCAGTAAAAGACACCTCCTCCAAGGAAACACCCCTGCAGTAGAAAAGCACCATTTATATTCTGGGACTTACCACCTCTGCCCTTGGGTCAGCAGAGATCTGTATTGGTCAAAGCTTTAATTCCTCAAACTCTGCCCTTCTCCTCATGCTGTTCAAGGGACTATTTTCAAGGAAAATCACTACAAATTAGTGCCCTGCTGTGAAGGAAACGTCTGGAAACTCCAGAGACTTCTACAACTTTTCAGAAATTACAAATGAGGTTTAGAGAGGTATCCTGCATGTTGTCTTAATTACAGAGTACCCATCTCCTTTCTGTGATTGTGAAAACTGTAAATTTTTAAAACAGGGACTGGAGAAAAGATCATTCTTCTGTTGACAGCACTGTTCTCCATTGGATGGCAAAAAGGCAAGTGACAGAAGAAATTGGTTGATTTGGATTTTATCAAATAAAAGTAGCAGTGTTATTCCACATCATTCCACACTCCATGACATATTGTACTCTTTTTTATAGACTATGAATTTTTTTAAAGCTGATGTGCTAATGTGGAGCACTGTCAGAGTAAGGGTTGCTACTGAATGAGGTAACTAGACCTTCATGCTTTCAGAGAGGCTCTATTCTGAAAGCTGGCATCTGTGCCACAACCAAAGCAGTATTTATCTTTTTTCAATGAAATGCTGGAGTCATGAACCTGAGTGATTTGGAGCTGCTATATTTATAAGCAAATATTCAAGACAGCATATTTGAATGGCAGCCACTGGAGTGTACTGTATTACAGAATAAACTGCACTGAAAAGATGCTAGCTGTCAAGTTTGAGATACTTTTAGAAAAGATCAGTTACAGAAACTATCACATTTATGTGACTATTTTTACCTTTGTTAGTGACACAAGCTTATGTCATACACACTATAAGATTCAAGATGAGTTCCCCTAAGATTTCACACAGATCACAATACCACAGGCTCTTAAATCTAGTGGAGAGGTCTCATTTTTTATAGTACAATGAAGTACAATTAAGGCATGATCTTCCTCTGACAGGTCTGGAATTATCTCCTTCTCAGCTCCTTAGGGAATGTGTTGAAATTTAGCCATTTAAAAGATCTCTAGCCAATGTTTCAACTGCCCTGAACTCTCATAAATATTATCAGCTCTAAATTTCTGGAGAGGGTCACTGTTGAGAAGTAGTCCCTTCAGGAGTCTACAGTAAAACCTGATTAAAGTATAACCTCATCCCAGGTTATTATTCTCATGTATTTTGGTCTAAGTGCAGCCAACAATATCAGCTACGGAAGGTGCAGTACAAGGATATAACTAAAAGTGTACCACTGAAGTGGCAAACTTCCCACTTCATCAATAAACTGAAGTGTATACCTTCCCTAGGGATATGACTACACTGCACACTGCATCAAGATGCAGATGTCTGTGCTAGCTTTAAAATGAGCCCGCAAGGATACTGAAAAACTTTTGCCAGAGAGACTCAGTTTTCTACAATTTCATATTGCTAAGAAAAGTAATTAATCTCAGAGAAGTATATTAGCCCCTTTAAAGCTCCTTCCTGCCTCAAAGATTAGCTTGAAGACAAACATAAACTACTTAGTGTGTGTATTTACGTTTTTACACAGTAAAGACAAAACCAATTAGCACAGGTGGCTCATGAGAATTATTCAGGCATTTCACAGGTAGCTTAAAGCTGGATTGAACATGTCTACACTTTCTTTGCAGGTATAGAAGTATAGGCATATTCTTAGACACTAGCTTAAGACAATATCCCTAACCAGATACGGATGAAATAACGGTTAAGTGAATTTTCATAGAAGTATGTAAATAACTGTGGTGGTTTGGGTGGATTCACCCTTTTGCTTGCAGCTTGCAGCCAAACACAGCCTGCTCTACTACCCTCCCCGCCCCCCCTCACCCAGGGAGTAGGGGAGAGAATTTGGAAAGAAGGGCAAGGACTCACGGGTTGAGATAAAAACTATTTACTAATTAAAAGAAAAAATGATAATGATAACAACAGTGATAACAGACTATACAAATGAGTGATACACAGTGCTCACCGCCCACTGACCAGTTCCCAGCTTGTGCCAGCTAACGATCCCGGAGCCGAGACGGTCCCAAACCAAAACCCCGGAAGAGTGAGCCCGAGCGATCCCCGAGAGAAGTGCCCTGTCTTCCGGTCACCCCTGGTTAATATACTGACATGACGTGATATGATATGGAATATCTCACTGGCACAACCAGATGCCAGTTTTGGGTTTTGCTGTTCACTACGCTTACCCCTCCCAGTCCTGGTGCAGCTGTGAAACAGACAAACACTGTGGCCTTGAGCTGCAGTAACTAAAAACATCGGTATTTTATCAACTTTCTTCTCATGATAAGTCTGAACTGAAACACTGAAAGTAAAATACTGCTATTCTAATTACTAAAAATTAACTCTATCCTAGCAAAACCAGGACAATAACCATTACCTAGAATAGAGATTTATTTAACCAGGAATGATACCCAAATACAGATCCAGACACCTAACCACTGCAGGAGTCTATATGTGAGCTCAGGGTCTAAACTGTCATTATATTTCATGGAAACAAAGGATTCAGTTCAGTTACCTATGTGAGATATTCAGCAGTTTTGGGGATGCAGGGGAACCCATTCTGGCCACTTGCTGACTCTCCAAGAGGGCACAGTCTCCCAGAGATCCTGTGCTATAGCTGGCAGCCACATCAGTAAACCTCAGCTCCTCCAGTGCATCTCACATGGCACTGGACTTGAATTTTTTTGAGAACTGAATCAAGGTCCTATTTAGTATAGACAGTGAAGTCTAGAAAGTTATTCAACCAATCAGTGTATCTCCCTGCTTAAGACTGAGTCACACAGTGCCCTCGATTTGGCTGACTGTGTCACCCAAAGCTCCACAATGAGAACTGAGACACCTTGCTCATATGCAGCCATCTATGTTGCAGGCACACGGCTGGATTTCTGAATTCAACACTGAATTAATCTCTGTTTATACACTAGTTTTTAATCATAACCTAATGTGAAATAAGAAGCCAAAAAACACAACTTCTTCATTATTATCGAGCAAATCAAGCTAAAATCTCCATCAGATAAACCATTCTAGGAAGCCTTCCATTAATGCTATTCTCCATCCCATCTTAAGGTACTGGATCAGAGAAGGTCTCCTGGGTAGAGAGGAGAGGAACTCAAGGTTCTTTTCCCAAATATAAAGTCATCTCCATGTTCAAAGCAGAAAGGACGTAAGGAAGTGAATCACATCTGTATAATCAAATTTTTCAACTTGATCCCAAAACATATGGCTGCTTTACACATTTTCCTTTAGGATAATAATATAAATTGTTTCTACACAGCAGGCTGAACCTTCTATTTCCTCTCAATGGCTTGTACATTGCTGTTTTTTCAGTGCAAAAATCATAGTCTGATCTGGGCAACTAATACTGTTATAATAATTTACTATGATAATTATCTGGATTTTACTGAGAAAAATAGTATTCATAAACAGTGTGGGCTATACAGGATTTAGCACTTTGTTAATTCCACAATCCTTACACAACCTAGTATGTCACAAATAGTATTGAACTGCAGTTACACAATAGATTCCATTAAATAAAAAAAATACTTGTTTTTTAACTTAAAACGTGTGAATTATTATTCAATTTTTTAAGACATCTAAGATAAGACTGACTGCAAATTCAAAGTAATGCTTCATGTTACAGTTAGAATAGAATTTCACTTCTGCTAAAAATGTTTCAAGTACAGTAATAAATAGAATGCAATGGGAAGTCTTTTAAATTTTTAAAGAAGCACAGAATTTATGTGTATTTTTCTGTGTTTTATTACAGCACTATCAATCACTGTAGTTATTTTGGAGTACTGTACATATGAATTAAATTAAGGAAACAGAGCTATTAGGAGAAAATATGCAACTAAATGTACTCCCTGTTTTTTTTAATCCTAAATCTGACCTTGCTAACAAGCAGGTGCAAGACTTCACACTATAACCAAGAACAATAAAGAATGCTATCCTAAATTTTCCTCTAATCGTTCTTTCCTCTAAGTCATATTAACTCCCATTTCTTTTATGTCATATTCAACATTATTCCTTTTCATTCTTTTTAAGTTTATTGTAGTCACAGAAATAGAAGTACAATCCTTTGATCTCCAACATCACACAAAAGTAATCTATAAGAATAGATTATGCCATGATATGGAAAATGTATCCCAGTTGAATTCCTCAGTCAAAAGAATTATGTACCTATGGCATCCTCTGTGAAAGTTCTCTGCAGTGAATTATTTCCACTGTTATTACTGAGTACAGCAATGAAAAGTCACAGCCAAAAAGCCACATGTACATAACCTAGGTAGTCCTTATTAACTCTTTCACTATTCTTTACCAGGGTAAAGGATGCCTGAAAGCAAGTCTATAGTTACATAAACAGGTAAAGCATCCAGCATCCAATTAAATGTTCTTTATGGCATTTATCTTCCAGTTACCCTCTTGATATCAGAAAGTGCAAAAAACCATGTAACGAACATTAGAATGCAGTGCTGCCAAAACATATGTCACGGTCACTGCATCTAAAAATGACTTACTGAATCCAAGTGGTTCAGTTTACCTCTTCTTTACACATTCTAAAATGATACAAAGGAAAAATAATGAAAAGCAGAATCAAAATCTACCTTCATATTTTAACAGGAGACCAGATGGATTTTCCAAGTGAAAATTTTAACAGGAGAGCAGACTGATACATAGAACAATGACAATGGTCAATTTTTTTAGATCTGTCATTTTAAAGATGCAGAAATATAATAGAATTAGTGAAAGCGATGAAGCCCAACATTTATTCTTGCTCAGTCAATGATTTGCTGTGTGGTCTCTATAGTGTTTTGAAAATACACATCAGATAATGGCTACTTTATGAATATTTTTGTTAGACTTCCTTTTGTTAAATTGTAGATTTACAAGCAATTGTAAGTGAGGAGGAAATTATTAAACTATGCAGCTCTCAGCTCCCCACATAAAAAAAGACTCTTTTTAGTAATAAGCATTGTACTACCTTAAAAACATGGTTGGAAACCTTGGAAATAAGTAGTTTAAGCATCCAGGGTATTTTTTCCTGCAATAAAATCTTTCCTCAGTCACTATCACCTGCTTGAGTTACACCACCCACTTAAGCTTAACTTTACTCTAAAAGTTTGTAGACAGATGTGCTAAAGTCAAATTAAATCACCAGTAGATTTTATAATCCTATTACTTCTACTGAAGAGATTATTAGGTATATGTGTACGGTAAGAATTAAATCACAAATACATTATATAATCTCACTTCTCCTCACCAATAAATCTTTTCCAATAGACTATAATATTATTATATCATCATATATGCTCCTCTAAATCACATTATCTTCTACAAAATGTGAATATTGCTAAAAATATAATCAGATAAGGATAATGATTCACAATATTAATAGCCCAAACTACGTCTTAGGAGGCATAGTATCAAAAAGGAAGTCTTGTTATTTAGTTATAAAATGTGAGAGTAAACAAAATCTTCTGTTTAATAAAGAGCAGAACATCTGCCCATCTGGAAATATTGTTTATAAGATCTCTGACACTCTCACACTATGACACCTACTCTGCTAGTTTCTCAAAAAACAACCTTTTGTATTAGAAGGGAAATAATTGTTTTCTGATAATTGTAATGAATTCTGATGATTTTAAAAGATATTTTATCAGCTCAGAGAGAGACTCATTAGAGCTAATAAAATATGCATCAAGATACAACCAGCTCCCTGTGATGCTGGCTATAAGTTTGACAGGTTAAAGTTTCACAAAATATTGAAAAAAATATTAAAATTTACTGCTTCTCCATAAAGTGTATAACCAATTTGCCATTCTACTAAAATAAAACATGTTAAAATGACAGGCCATATGAAGGGAAGAAAAATAATAAGACTCCAGGCTTCTTAAATAGGAGTCCTTTGTGTTAAAAAAATCTTCATCTATACATATATAAAATTTGCATTATAGCATACATATTATTTATAAAATTACATAAGGTGGAACTATCTTGAATTACAGAAGCCTTCTTTGTGAAACACTGTTGCCTTAAGGAAAGGACTGAATACTCTGCAGAATGTATCTTTGTGACATTTCTAATTTTTATGAAGGAATACAAGACATTTTCAAGCTTTTAAGAAAAAAAGAAATATTAGCTCCATGAGGAAAAAAAACCAAACCAAACAAAAAAAAACACCATCAAAAAACCCAAGCACACAAAGGAAATAAAAACCAAAATAAAATGCTCACAGAATAGAGAGCAACAGAACTGATTTGTCAGTCTTCTAATTTTTTCTTCCAATCTCTTGGAAAAAATGTTTGTGTATCTTGATCTGTACTTCACAGTTTGGGTACTACTAGAAAGTAATATTAATCAATATTTCTTTTATTATGTGCTAGTGTTGGTAATATGGAATCTGTCCCAAATTAGCCAATACTATACACCTTCATTACTGTCAGGAGGCCCAATCCTTCAAACATAAATGCACATGTGTAACTTTACTAAGGCCAGTAGCCCGACTGAGTTAATAATGAGTTAACATGTAAATATATTCAAGATTTGCAGGACCTGTCCCAGGTTTCCTAACAATAGTCTTCCCAGGGACCTTGGTGGCCCCAGACACTGAATCCTGAAGCCTGAGAGACATCTCTCCTGCTATAGATCTGTCTAGATCCAAAAACCCACTCATGCACACAAGTTCAGCTTCTTTTTTTTCCAGCAGCACCACCAGCTGGAGCAGCTGAAGAGATTAGGACCAAGCTCTGAAAGTAATTATCCTGAAGAGAATAACTCACAACCAACATTGCTAAAATACCTCAAATGTTGCTTGCCCTTACATTATTTCACAGGAGCCTTTCTGTTTTTGGAGAGCACATTAGAAGTTACCCTCAAGATATCAGGCTGGCTGTAGGGAGTCAGTTCTGTAGGGTGTCAGGTCTGCAAACACACCATAGGGGTTTCCTCACTTATTCCCACTTCAAAGAAGCATTAAGAACAATTTCTCTTTATTACAGATTTTAACTAGATTTCTTTCCCCTGTGACGATTAATTAGGCATTTGTTACAATTTGCCTTCTTTCCACCTCTAAGAATAAATGTCCCCTTCTGCTAATCAGACACAAACAAAATGTTTTGAAAAGTAATCACTTGCTAAAAAAAAAAAAAAAAAAAAATGGAAATTGGGCTTCTGTGTTGTGAGGAATGTACACACATAGCACAGTGAAATTTAACACGGGTAAATGATCTGACTACCTCAAAGTGAAGTTTTTGCCTTCCTACAATGGCCTTTCACCCTGCCCTTTCCTCCAATCTGAGGAGAGCTGATGTTGATGGAACATATAATGGCTCCTTTCCTGTGTAGTAAAGTCAGCAATAAAGCTCAGTAATTAAGGTGACCGGGGAGGCCCAGCCCAGCAGGCTAGTGGTGTGGCGAACACTTTCAGAACTTCAAACAATATCAAAGTCACTGAAAAACGGGCCTAGTTCAGGACTGGTTTGAATTAAGCCTCACTTCCACACGCACTTTTCAAATCCAAGCTCAAACAAGAAAGCCAAGGCCTTCTGGATTTCATTAGAGCCAATTATCTTATCTGTTTCATCTCAAGCCTGACCCTAAGGCTGGCAAACAGCTATTCAGTGCGTTTGTGTGGTTGTTTGAGAAAGCCTCCAGCCAGCCAATGGCCTGAGGAACTGCTAATTAAAACACAGTTGCCCCCTGCCTCTAGTGATTAAATATTTTCAAGCTTTTGTAAATAATTTTTCCATTCTTTGCCCCAAGCCTCAGAGGTCCAATATATGCAGTAATTTATTCAGTTTGTCAAAGAATACTGCTGGAAATAAAACTATAATAGAGGCTTAGGAAACTCTTATATCTTGCTTAACTTCTGCAAGTGACATTCTACAAGCTTGCAAAACATGTATACAGTTTTTTATGTAACTGAGCCTTAATAGCCTTATTGTGTTTGAAGTGATACAGTGTACAACAGGCCCTACATTTTGTTGATCATCATCATGTTTCTTCAGATGTCAACAAGATACGTATGTCCATGGGCTTAATGAGATCATAGATGTTGCAGGAGTGATACTGAGCAATATCTGTCCTCCTGAGACAGATGGACAGAGGAAGGACCACACTTCCAAAGCCTGTTTGGGGGTGGGGGGGATTGAATCCTAGCAGTAACATACCCGCATGTCTCAACCATGTCCCACATAAAGTCTGGTCATCAAAATTTGCATAAAAGACAAAGAACTCCATGTCTTTCACCTGGGCTAGAGGACTCAATCCCTCCATCTCCCTCTTTCAAGCCCTGGGAAGCACACCCTCTTTGCATCAGACCAGAGGACCTGGTTCTAGCCTTGGTCCCAGCCACTCCACCAGCTTGCATGACTCCATGTCTCACAGGCAGCAACTGTCACCGGTATTGAGGGTATATACCTCTCATCCAACGTAATGGGGATAGGAACAATTTACATCCCTTTTTTTTCCAATCTAGCATCTTTAGTGGGCAGTACATACAAAAACATCTCCCAGAATAACTCCTTACATCTTACTATTATATCATATATCCTATTATTATTATCAAACACATTTATATTACTACAGAGCATTGGAGATAGTCATGAACAAAAACCCCACTGTTTAAGACACTACAAAGAAGGAATGAAAAGATGGCTTCTGCCTATACAAGCAAAAGCTCTACAAGCTAGAAAATTAGACTGCTTTGCTTAGCAGCAGTCTTAGCAGTATAGGAATTTTAACTACTGTCCAGTTTTGTGGAAGGCAATATAGCAAAACAGAAATGTAATCAAAGATTTCAAAGAAGCTGCTGAAGCAGTTTTGCAATTATTTATGAGAATACCCTACAAGTATGAACTTTATTGTCAGAAAAGGCAAAAACTTGTACGTGGTAAAATGATCACACAGAATCACAAAATCACAGAATCACAGA
>NW_010333237.1:0-3802 GCF_000700745.2 Antrostomus carolinensis | reverse complement strand
GAGTGCAGGCGGAACGCCGCCTGAGGCGAGGCCGTGGGGAGCGCGGTCCCTGCCCCGGCAGGAGCTTCACCCACCAGCCCGCCGTGCTTTGAGCCCGAGTGCAAACAGCTGCTTGGGAACACGGAGCGGCGGTGACTCCTTACATCTTGGGTGTGTAAAGGCCTCTCTGTGCTCATGCTCATTTTTTTGGGGGAGTAATGCTGTGGTTTTAAAGTTAACCAGAAAGCTGTGACTGAGCTTTGCATAGTCCCGTTCCCACTGTGCTACAAACCATGTGGTTAATTCATCCAAATTCCGTCTCCTAACCTTTTACTTCCATGTTCATATTATTATCAATTTATATTCCATCTGCATATATCACATGCAGTTTTACCTCACTTCAATTTTTACCCATTTCTTCCACAAAACCTACCCATTCTTTTCCCAGTAACACTTACAACTCTGCCACTATGGCTGCAGAGAAATTCAAGACCCCAAAAAGCCTGTTTGCCTGCCTTAACTGAAGCATTGTGTGTGGCTTTTAGGCAAGCACAAAAACAGCCAGGAAAAAACAAAAAGCAGCTTTTCAGCCAAGCATTTTATCACGCTTGCAAACACCTGCAAATCAGTTACACTACGAAGCCTGTCAACTAACAAAGACAAAGCTTTGTAATACAATACAATTAGACCTGAATAATTTAGGCACTGAAGCAAATATTTTGAGACCTTGGCTGTTTGCTTTCCTGAATGAGAAATTACCCAGACTTGGATTCATTATAAACCTACTAAGAAAAAACACAAATGAGTAAACACTTCTTCTAACACACAAATGAGCACGTTAGACTTTACCATCTAAATTCTCTTGCAGTCCAACTGCACTGAAGGCGCACGGGGCCAAGGAGGGAAGGTAGGAGATCTTCCATTTTATCGTTCTGCCTGTGACATAGGACCTGACAGGGAGAAGCGATCAGCAGGATTCAGATGGGTGGTCAGAATCACACAGGCAGCATTAATGTTGGCAGCTGTTTGTTTCTTGAACGTTGACTTTGTTTCTTTGGGAAAGTGAGCTTTCCCAAAAGGAAATACAAGTATCATCAATGTTGTTTCATAGTCATGTAAATGAGTCCTAATTTCCTAAATGTCATCCAGAGGTCATATTGAGAATAAGTTCCTACTGTTGTCAGTTTGGACCAACTGGAGAAAACAATATTGAATGGGTTATTGGCTTTTCTTCATTTGATGAAGAATTCAAGTTGAGCTATTGTGACGCAGTTTGTTTTTCTGAGGGCTGGACAGTGTATCCGTTTTTGGTGGTTGTTCTGAGCTACCTGTGGGCACAGTTTTTGGAGAAGTTTATTTCCCTAGCCATTGATTTCTTAACAGACCATACTCCTAACTCCTCTCAAATTAGTATTGAGCAGAAGCCTTTCTTTTTCAAGGACACTGGTTTAATGACAGTGTGCACTTTCATTAACTCCTTTTTTAATTATCTGACTCTCCAGATCATATGCCGAGTTATATTTGGTTCTATAAATTTACCACCCATTTGTTTCAGTCTGGTGGTTATCCATCAGAAGTCCTGAGAATTGTCAGCAGTAGGGCCAGATCCCTTTAAACTTACCCCAAAGGATGAACCTGCAAATTCTTCATCCTGCTGTCTCTCTACTGAAAGCAGTAAGGTTACTTGAGCGTAAGACAACTCGGGAAGGTTGTAAGGACAAACTATTTATTCTGATCTCTAAATGGGAGTGTTTCATTATTTTTTTTTTCAATTCGAGTGAACTTTCTGGGTTTGGTTTGTTTTTTTGTTTCTTATCTCAGCTTTGTGAAATTACAGTGTAAGAAAAATGAAGGTAAGAGGAAAGCAAATACTCAGTGTTGGACAGGAATCAATACAAGCTGTGATCTGCTCTTTGGTTCATCTTGGCTTTGGCCGTACACCTTAGCAATGTGTAGGGCGTTTCCGTTAATAGAATGAACCTGTAGGTCTCTTATTATCCCTAAAATTATAGGGCATAAAAATGACCAAATACACTACAGATCTCAGGTAGGAGTTTGTAGAAGTTGTTCATATGTGGAGCTTGAAGGTCAGTGAAAGAAGGAACTGGAGATGTAGAGCAGCTGCTGATGCCCTCTGCTCAGCAGGGGTGGGTGGCAGGGGGACAGCAGCTGGCCCCTCACACCACACTTATTCTTTGTCAGGATATTATCTGATGGCTCGATCAGAGTTTTCTCTAAGTAAGCCCCAAACAGGAACCTCAGCATTTGACCTGCAGATCACACCTCTTGTAGCCTCTCTATATACAAAGGTCCAATCCCTCTTTCCAAGCACAAGGTTCTACAAGAGTGGAAACTCTCGCACTGCCTGTCAGGTGTGTCAGTCCTCTTTGGACTATTTACAGATCTGCAGACGAGTTTTTCCCTTTTCTCTCTCTTTATGGTAATTCTACACTTTTTTGGTTCACCTAAATTTTGGAAACAGGTCCTTTTTTGCCGTTTTAGTTCAGTCTGTTCACACACATCACCCTGTACTGTGCTTTTCCAGCTTTGCTGTCGTTAAGGCTGTACAAAAGGCATCTAGTTACAAAATCACATGTATTGTTAATGACTCCTCTGTTCTTACAGTGCTTGGTGAGATGTTCTGTTGTTTGTGTCGAGGTGTCTTTAAGGTACCAGGTAAAGTCAGGACTGACCTGCAAGAGCAGATGGCTTGTTCTAGTGCAAGAATTAGTGCAGGAAAGGTTAAAAGTGAGATATTTATATTAATTTGAACACTGAGTCTGAAAAGGATGTAATCAGCATTTTCGCTACTCCTGCCTGTAAGAAAATGCAGTGTTTTTGTGCTCTGGAGTTACTGACATGTTTTTCCTGCCTAGTTTTGGCACTTCTATTGCCTTTTCTCTCCGGTGATTAAGACCCTACTTATTCTTGTTCCTTCTTCAGATGTGCATTTGGCAAAAGTGCTTCACTTGTACAGCTAATGCTCAGCTAATACCTTATCAGCCGCCCCTCTTCACTGCATCTGCTCTGCGGATCATTCGCTGTGCAGTTCCAGAAGGAAGTCTGTATTCAGTTTCCACCTTTCCTCCAGCGGAGGAAGGTTCTCCCTCTCTAGCAGCAGACATTTTAGTCTGTGTAGCTGGTAATAAAAGATTTCACAAATTTCAGCTGCCATTTCTGCCTCAGAAGTAATAAAGGTGCTTTTAGGAAGGCAGCGAGAGTGAGTGTGATGTCTGGTTTGAGCCAGAGGAACGACAGCAACTCATGTTGCTTCTTCTGATGTTTGCCAATTTCTTAGTAAAAGTGCAGCTTAACTAAAATGAAACTTAGTAAGAATGAAACTTAGTAAGAATGAAACGTGTTATTTTTTGATATCTGGTTGGCTGGGAAATCTTATGACAGAGCTCGGAGCTGCCTCTCAGTGCGAGAAGTCACAGCTGTCTCCCTTCTGAGACGAAATCACTCGGTGCATGAGGATGTAGGATCCCGCAGCGGGTATGTGACTGCGTTCATCTGACAAAGGCAATGAGTCTGCATGGAAACGGGCACCGAGCGTTGCAGAGGCGCAGCCGCTACCCTTCCCCGTGCACCGGCTCTGTCCTTCTCTGAACTGACTGGGAAGAAATGAGGAGCCGGCGGAGGCAGGAGGGTGCAGGCTGCTCTCGCACTCCGGCTCAGCCCTCGCTGTGCGTACGGCCCCGCTGCCTTCCAGCCTCCCGGCCAGCGGCGCGGCGGGCAGAGGTGCGGTCCCCCCGAGCCCGCGGTCCCGGCCGGGGAGCAGGGCCACTCCATCGGACCTAACGGCTCCTCCGCACCGCCCGTC
>NW_010333236.1:0-1192 GCF_000700745.2 Antrostomus carolinensis | reverse complement strand
GGGATACCCCCAAGTAGGTCCTTGAAGAGGTGGAAGTGGGCTCTCCTAAAGTCCAGGGTTGCAACCCTACTTACTGGCTTGCATCTTCCACATGAGATCCTGAACTCCACCATCTCATGGTCACTGCAACCCAGGCTGCCCCCAGCCTTCACATCCCCAACCAGCCCTTCCTTGTTAGTAAGAACAAGGTCCAGAATCACACCTCTCCTTTTCAGCTCTTCCACCACCTGCATCAGAAAGTTATCCTCTATGCATTGCAGGAACCTCTTGGACTGCATGTGCCTGGCCATGCTGCTTTTCCAACAAACTTAAGGGTGACTGAAGTCCCCCATGAGAACCAGGTCCTGAGATCTTGAGGCTACTCTCAGCTGCCTGTAGAAGGCCTCATCCACCTCCCCATCCTGACAAGGTGGCCTATAGTAAACACCCACAACAATGTCACCTGTGTTAGCATGCCCCTTAATTTTCACCCATAAGCTCTCCACTCCTTCATGATCCATCTCTGGGTGGAGCTGGATACATTCTCTGGTTATGAAAAAGAGATAAAAATATAAATGGCTAAAGTATTTGCACACTTACAAGTCAATGTGAGAAAAGTGAGTTTCAAACCATTTATTAACTAATTCACCAGTTATTTTTCACATATCTCTATAATGTCTGGATATAATCTTCTACAGGCAATGTGGCAGAACCAACACAAAGAAGTTCTTCCCTAAATAAAACTGCCAGATGAGGAAATAAAAACTTCAGTAAAAGCAAACACTCAAAAAATTAAGATTTACAATGCAGAAATGACACACCTCAGGATGTATGTAAATCAAAACCCTGAGCTTACTGGGGGGTGGTTTTGGCTGTTTATTCATACAGACTGTAATTAATTACAGGAATCCTCAAGTTCTCACCAGACTTTTTTAGTGTTTTGTAGAGGTTTACAAGAATCTCTGACAAGCACAAAAAAAAAAAAAAAATCCTGATAACAAGACACCTTTCGAAGTTACTTCTAGTACTTCCTAGTGTGTCTAGGCATCTCTAGAAGGCACAATTCCAGGTACTTAACGATAACATTAAATTCTTTTCTCACAACTAATATTCCAAAAATTTAATAGAAGGACATAGATGAAAATGCAGGAGGAGATCCACTGCCCACTGTAACATAACCTCCACATAACCCCCATTTTTAAAAAGGGAAACA
>NW_010333235.1:1474-17144 GCF_000700745.2 Antrostomus carolinensis | reverse complement strand
AAATTTCTCCCTGCCCAACTCTCCAGCCTGTAATAGTTCCTTCTAAATTTTTCCAACAAACATCTTTAGACCACAGCCTAAACAAAACATTGTGATGGCTTCCAAGCAATTTTGGCCTGAAATACATTGCTGATGTGGTGTCCAGTGCAGGGTCAGGTTTATAAATCAGTTTCAAAAATCGAGGTTAATTCAGGCTTCTGTCCCCAAAACAGAAGCTGTGAGAACAAAAGCATTGAATATCCCCTGGGTGAGCCTGGGTGCCTGCAGTCTCGCTCATCTGCCTCTCTAGCCCAAGATACATTCCTAGGCTGATTCCAGATTAGGGATAGAGCTAGAGTTTTGTTGAGGAGAACCAGGACCATTACTGTTACTAGAAAAGTGGAGGACTGCTGGCAGTAGACTTTCCCTCAAATTTTTGGCCTGAAACACATTTCTGCTTCATTGCCTACATTAGCATGAGAACTCCCAGCCACAGAGGCTGCAAGAGTCATGATCAACTTGACAGTTATCAGTAGATCAAACACCCCATGCTTAATTTTGGCCTCAGCTGTACTCCTCATCTACTCAGGCAAGACTAGTGGGTTACAGACAAGTTGCACATCTGAGATTGTTCCTCAGCTTCACATGCCCTGAAGAGGTAACCTTGGAGAAACAACAGCCAACTCCACGTAACAGTGGGTTCTACTGAGTACAGTTACTTTCCCAGCCTGTGGGCCTGCTGTGGTTCAACAGAAGTTGAAAGGATCATCTGAAGCTAAAGATGGCCTTCAGTAGCCTTTCCACTTAATTTTGGCCTGCAATGGACTCCTATCTGTTGTCAGTCTCCCAGATTCACACCTCCTGAATACATGCAGCAAAGCAATGATTATTACTCCAAGACCTCAGAAGCAAGCAGCAACTATCCCTCAGAAGCAACTTTTCCAGTAAAGATGGGCTCCTACTCCACAACCTACACAAGGGTTAAGTTCAGCAGAAAATAAAGCACAGAACTCAAATTACTAAATAATTTTGCCAGTCTAGAAGAGATTGGCTCATGGCCCTTACTTGCAAATTCAAAGGACTTCTTAACTGTGGTCTGAAGCAAGTTCCCAGAGTGCTGCTCAGAGGTGTAGGACTAGGGGTGTCCAGAAGAGAAGCTGCAGAGCCAGGATTACTATACTGTATTGGAAAATCTGGGAGGGTTAAACTGATATTGGTACATGGAGACTCTGGAGTCTTTTTCTTAACTTTGGCAAGAAATGCCTTTTGCTCTGTTGTCCAGGTTGAAAGGCTGAGTAGAGTGAGAAGGCATAGTCAGGACTACAAGTAGGTTTTTACACTTTCTGTAGGGAGAGCGGAGACTGCCCATCTGGATGTAATGAAACACCCTCCCTGTCCATAGTTGGCCTAACCCCGAGCCAGCGCTTCATGCTGGCTCAGCCATCTCTAGGCTGGAGGGTTTCACTCTAGACTCCTGGGAAGAACTCAGGACTTGGTGACAACTGACAGGAATAAACATCAATTGCTGCTTCTTAGCCTTGGGGCAAGGGAGCCTTGTGACAGCAAGGCCACAGGGCAGAATGAAGACCATTTCCACAAGTGGGTCTTGCCATTGCCTCACTCCATTGTCACTCATTATCCCAGCTATGGAGGACCCAAAGATGAAGCATGGCCTTCAAGGCCAGGCTGCCCCCAGTCTTACAGTCAACTTTTACTCCAACCTTAACCATAGACCATATCCAGCCCAGACTATTAAAACTCTGTGAATCTCTGCTGGTAGCAGAGTTTATTATAGCAGTGCAGGCTCAGCAAGATAACTGCAGAGGAAGGGAGGATATAAAGAGGTTTGATCTGGAGAGTAGAAAAGTACCAGTGAGGGGAAAAAGCCAGGGAGAGAATGAGCTCAGTATTTCCCAGGTATTATCAGCAGGCCTAGACACCACCAGTAGGAACAAAAAGGAAAGTGAGATTTGGTCAAGGACATGCGTGAAAGGGAAGCCTCATGGATAACAGGACTGAAAGGAACAGAAAAAGCAGCAACAGGTTGATTTAAAAAAAAAAAAAAAAAAAAAGAGGCAAGAGGAAGGGCAAGAACTAGGACTGTATCTGTCACTCGTCTCTCCCCGCCCACTCTGAGATGCTTCAAAAGAAATCTGGAAAGACAGAGGAAAAAAACGACTGTCAGATATTACTGTTCCAGCCACTGAGTCATGGCAGGAAACTACTGATACTGTAAACTAATACTGTAAGGTCAGAGACTATTTGAGTTTTACCAAGGCTCGCTGCAAAAGGAACAAATATTCAATGGAGAGGATTTGTCCCTTTTGTGATTCTTGGTGTTACTGTAGAAGCATTTCACCAAGCATGTTCGAAAAAAGCTGCCTTTATTTTAATATTTCACGTGAGTGCAGATGGTTCTTCTCTTCCTCTCTTCCTGCATCTTTGTTTCTGTTGCAACAGATGCTCATTAAGAGAAGGGCGTGGAGAAAGAGTAGAAAAAGACACCAGTCGTCTTCAGGGTGCTACTGGTTGCTTGGGCTACTCCAACTCTTATAATTGCTGTGCCACAGAAAAATCATTTTATTACTATCATCTTATCTTTCCATCAAATTATTCACTGACAGTTGTCACCATCTATGTGGCCTTTTCAGACACATCAGACACAGTCATCATCAGTCTCATCAGTGCAGTACAGGTGCAATGGGAGGTATTACTTCCAGTAGGGTGGCACAACCATCCTAATTCCCACAGGAACACAACAAAGAAAAAAAGCAGGAATTGGCTGCTGTGGAGGGCTCAGCAGCCCTGCAGGAGAGCACCCTTACACTCCCTGCACTGCCCAGACCCAGCAGCCCAGAGACAAAGGCTCAGCCATGTTTTGGGTTTTTTTATTCCCCACCAAGAGCCGATCAATTAGAGCACCACAGGATTCCCCTCTGCCAACCCAGAGGCACGTACTGGCCATCCAGGCAAATTACATTTTTCAATTGACAAGCCCTTATGGAAAGGTAAGATGCTACCTAGCCCCAACGTGCTGAAGAAAGGGAAACAGCAGACACTGGGGATTCAGAGATAACAGGGGAAGGAGCAACACAGCATGGTACATGGATTCTTGGGCAACTGTTAGCTGTGTCTACCTGTTTGTTAATTAAATTTTTTAATGACCAACTTCAGTTTTGCTCCTGTTGCCTAAGCATACCCACTATGGCTTTGCAGCCACCCACCACAGTGGACACTGCTAGGCGGCTCTTGTCCCACTTCAGGGGTTGAGGTGCAATGGGATGATTGCACACATCTGCTACAGTAACCCACTCTGCAACCCACTAAGCAACTTTCCAACTCGGTTGTCTTGAGCTAATTGTTTCCATAAGTCCCAAGGGTCTGTATTCAGCTCATCTGAGTCACAGCACCAAGCCTGAACCAGCCTCGGTCGACTACAGTTCAGCAGAAGGACACGTTCCCAGGAGAGCCCAGTGCTAGTAATGCCTGCCAAAGCAAGGAAGTCGGTCATACCAGGGAAAGACACTGGTGACCCTGGCAACCTGTCCCCCTCTTCCTCCACCAAGAAAACAAAGCAAAACAGAACTTGCCACATCAGGCTGGAGGCATTTAATCCAGTGATGCATGGAAACAGCGGATGCAGGAAAGTTGTAGGGCAACATCCTGCACAACCCTGTAATAAACTGGGAAGTCATGGCTGGAGGCAACATACGCCGTGGCAAGCTATGGGCAAGCACAAACACACGCACCTGCTGTTGACAGAAGCACTGAAGAGCCTCAAGTGTGGAATCCCTCCACTTTTTACTGACAGTAGCTTTAAAGGTTGCTTAATGGCTTTGCTGTTTTAACAAATAAAATAATCAGTGACATTACAGAAACTAGCCAGATGCTACATGCAGTGCATCACCATAATATACAGCACAGGTGAACTTCAGAACATTCCCATCAGAGATCACTGGCCAAAAAAAACCAAACCAAACAACCAAAACCATCTATTCCTTTCATGTCTGGGCTTAGAGGTACTGATGAATTTGATGACATGATGATTTCCAGCAGGGGAGCAATATTTGTCTCAGTTTCCACACCGAAAGCAGCCATGGAAAAGGGCAAAGAATATAATGACTCAGTATCACAGGGTGGAGACTAATTAGCAGCAGATTAGGAGCAAGCAATGGTCTCTGGAAGAAGGCGCTTTCATGAGCAGAGCACAATCTTACTCATCGACTGTCTTGATCAACTGCAGAGGTTTCCATGAAACAAATGCTAAGGCTGCCTCACTGTCACAAACTAAAAAAAAAAAAAAAAAAATTAGTGGGGGTTTTTTGTTTGTTTTAAAAGAAGTGCTTCTGTTTGGGACCTTCCCTATTCTTTTCTTCTAGCATCCAGTTTATCCTGGCAGGGAGGAAGCCCCCTGCAGTAACCAAAATCTCACTGTACCGCAGGAGAGCTTATCAGTCAGTGCTTCCATCAGCTCTCTCAGTTCAATGAGGACAGATAACAAAAATATTAAGAATATGAAACAGCACCATCCTTTCACTCAATGCAAATGAGCTACAGGGTCACTTCAGTAATTGCTCCTTTCAAGACATGCTAGTCCCCTCAGTGATTTCAGGCAACCAGTGAACTGATAGCACCTACCTTCTCACTGGGTCAAAATCACTACAAAAACATTTTATCTAATTAGTTATCACATTACCCCATCAGCAAGGTGAATTTTTTTTTTCTGTAACAAACCTGTCATTGATCTGGGTTAGTACACTGACTACATTGAAAGACAGTTCTTGTCTTATAAACAATTTAGCTG
The DNA here is from genome assembly GCF_000700745.2 of Antrostomus carolinensis. Lineage (NCBI taxonomy): Eukaryota > Metazoa > Chordata > Aves > Caprimulgiformes > Caprimulgidae > Antrostomus > Antrostomus carolinensis. The sequence goes on along the minus strand of NW_010333235.1, from coordinate 12,361 downwards.
ATTTTTCTAAGAATATATTGGGAAATGCTGGCAAAAATAAGATTTGGATCTGGGTCTCCTGGTGCTCCTGCCTATTCTTAATGGGACTCACTGGATTGCCTCCTAGTAATTTTTTTGTTCTCCTGAAAAATCTATTGCTTACTTAAGGAAGCTTAAATGCTCAAAAGCCCAAGAACTGATTTGTTTATTTTTAACTAAAATAGCAAGTGCATTTTTCAGGAGCTGATGTACGCCCATTCATATCGCTTCAGCAATTAGCATTTATCTTTAGTTTTGCAGGGCTGATGGAAGGCAGTGACTTTATGAGTTTTAAAGTCCCCATTACTCAGGATAAAAACAAAGGTGGGGAGCAGAGCAGGACTTCTCCTGCCATACTCTGCGCTCAGCTCGCCTGGGACTGCAGAAGGGTCAGTCGGGATGCCCCGATGTCAGTCAGGCAAGCACCGACCTCCCCGCCAGCGCAGGAGCCTCTGTGCAGCTCCCAGATTTCGGAGGGGCTGGGAGGCACTCCTTCCTCAGGTAACAGACACCGCCTCAGCACCACCGCTTTAAAAAAGAAAATTAACATGGGCAAATGCATGCCCTGTAAAATATTTTCAAGGGTTTTAACAATCACCTTGTTATTTGGTGACCAGGAGTTTGACACTGGTCAAACTTCACCACCTCACCCCAGCTGAGGTCTGAAGCATGCCATCAATGTGACACAGTGACGAGGCCTCCGGCTCTCTCTTGCCTTGCTGGCCAGTCATTACAGCATTTCCTTAAGGCAGTGGGAACTCCAGAATCCCATAAATCCTCCTCTCCTAGGCAACAAGCTGGTTGACTCTCTATTTCCGACATTTCTTTGATATTTTATTTCATTCTTAACTGCATAACTGGTAATTCCATCCACAATGTTTTTTACTTTTGCAGCTTATGACTTTTTGAAGTGGCCAAAGGGATTTGGGAACTTCTCTCCGTAAATCTCCCTGTAGCAGTGGTTGGGCAGGCTTTTGCCAAAATCAGCTAGGCTAAGAAAGGCATGGAAAGCACTCACTGACACAGCACAGCCTGTGAGTGCTCAGACAAGCTGAGAAGGTGTGCAGCGATCTGTGGTGGGATGGAAATAGTGATGAGTAGAAACAGTTCCCTTAATTTGCCTTGAAAAAAACATCCACAGTTATCTAAACTTGGTTCCTGAGCAGCCTGGCCATTTGTGGGAGCAGGCTCTCAGTTTTATACCCCTCCGCAGGCTGGGAGGACATGGCAGCAGCGGCAGCTGTGAGCAGTGGCACAAGCGGGAGGCAGTGGTCCCATATGTAGGCCATGCCCCACCAAGGCAGCCCCTGTGCCGCCCCTCAGAGGGCAGGACTGCCGAGAAGCACCCAAGAGTTGCCACACTGCGTCGTCAGACCCATGTCCTTCAGACAGGCCTGCCAGAATTTCACACCATGTCCAATGCTGTGCAATGACCACATGAATGTTGTCCCCAATGGTGGCCTCAGCCTCCTGTCTGGGGCATGAAATCTGCCAGCTAAGTCCCAAACATCATCTCAGATAGCAAAGGACACATCCTCACCATCTCAAAGCTCTGCTTGTGACAGTTGGAGAAATTACTGTGGAGAGAACCAGTGCAGTACTGAGAAAGTACCACAATAAATGGGAGAGACACCTTCTCTCTCTACAGTTCATCATCAGAAACAAGCAGAGTTGCAAGAGATCAAATGGCTTTTTTGGGTCTCACAGTGACCTGCGCCAGCCCACCACTGCTAGCCAAGCTGCAGCCCACGCACCTCTGAACTATTCACTGATCTTCTGCACAACAGCTCTATGACCCTCACACCAATGGATATGGCTGACTTATATATATACATTTCAATTATGGACAAAAAGCCAAATTCATTACACCTTAAAGCATGGCAGTTTTAATTTAAAGTTTTCAGACTTTTCTCTATCTTCTGCTGCCAAGACCATTGTATTTTCTGATATATGTGATGAAATCTTCCTAAATAGTATCAGGGGGGAAAAGTACGTACATCTCTCTCTCTAGGCTGCCCAAATCACCAAGCTTGCAGTGAGTGATGCAGCAGGTAGGGAGCAGCTAAAAGGGTTGAGCCTGTGCCTGCTCAGTGGAAGGCACAAGGATCTCCTCGCAAAGTGTCAGCAGATGGCTGCATGCTGAGGGCACCTCCCTAATGACACCTGTGGGAAACAGCTGGCCAAAACCTAGGATGAGGTCCATTGCTTGAACAATTTGTCCAACACATTTTAGCCACCTCTGGGCATCTGCAATGCCTGCATGGGGCTGAGACTGTGGCACAAGACACTTAGGAGGCCACTGCTCCTCTGCAGCAATAGCTGGAGTTCAGGCACCACATGCATGGGCACCTCAAATGGCACCAGACCTCTACATTTACACACCTGAATCTTTCCTCTGGAAACCAAACTAAAAGCAACTGGAAAAGCTTGTAACCACAAGAAATCAAGTTATAGCTTTCCTGTCTGCTCTGTTACAATTAAGAGTTTAGGGTCTGACATGTGAATATCACAATCTGATAACAATTACCAGGAAAATACCAACCTAAAGGGCAGTGACACACCCTCTCTGCTCTGTTTATAAATGTCATGGTCATATGAGATACTACTCAAACACATCAGCAGACTAAAAACAAACCACAATAGGATATGTTGATAAATATTTATTTCAAAACACTGGAGCCTTTTACATTACTAATGTTAATATGATTTCTGACCAAGAAGAAAACAACCGATGTTGATTGCACGCTAACTGTGTTCAGAGGAGTGAAACAGGTAACTACTACCAACCCTGGCATTTTATTCTATTAGAAAATGTTACTGGGTATATCAAACAGTCAATGCCATTATTGTTTTTAACAGTGAGTACTAGCACAAGACACAACTATAAGAAGGCCCACAGGTATCATCTTGGAAGAGGAGCAACCATTTGCAAGCAATGGGGTTCATCCTTTCAGGACTGTGTGGGCTGGTTTCATGCACCAGCCAAGAGAGCCTGTATCATAGACAGGTTAGAAAATGTCTGCCCAGACCTTTAAGAGGGTTTAATTCCCAGTTAGATCACCATCAAACCGTTTTCACAATAGCATCTGCCACTGAACAGTTGTTAATTAGTCAGTCCTTCCTTCAGCGAGGGAGGAAGATGTGACAGCAAAGATGGAATTCTTTTTAAAAATGGCCCAAAAAGCCCCGGTAAGGATTGCAGCACTTTGTGGCCTACACCATGCTTGTCACAGGGCAGGGAGAGGGAATCTGCATATCACAGCGTGTTGCAATCACTGAGGAAACGTCTTTCCCTTCTTGCTTCCTCTTCACCCTTGTTCAGAGAGTTAAGGTAAGATGGCAAAGCAGCTGCAGCTCTTAGGACATCCTATTTGGGGACCCAGGAGAGCAGTGACAATGTTCCTTCAGTGTGCTCTGTAGCCTCCTCACTTGTTCTCCCAGTTGCTTTGATATTTACTCTATAACTTTTTTTTTCTCCCCCCCACCTTCTCTAACTGTTGTGAGTAGCATAAAGAAAATTAATGGAAGACACTGACCTGTTTCGATGCTACTGTAATAGGGGCCACACAACAGACAATGTAGTCAAGGATCTACTGAAGCAATTGGTTCTCCATTGGGAGAGAGAATTTGGAGAAGTGACTCAACTTGAGGAGAAGGACTCACAGCTCTATGAAAGTCTATGGAATGACTATCCTAACATTTAAATAAAGTTTTCCATTCTGCACACCACAACCTCCAAGTGAAAAAGCAGGGCTCTTCCAGGGATGAGTTTAACAGGCTGAGAGTTTAACATGTTGAAGGGTCCATAGAGAGAAACATATGAGCCCCAGGAGTTTGAGAGTCTGCATTTGGCTCTTTGATTTCCCAGAGATGTCTGGACAGATAGGGCCTGATAATCTAAGCACATGAACAGCTTTATTGGAATTGTTTGTCTTCCTTCTCCCAAGAATATGGAGAGGGAAAAGGAGATTGCATGGTTGGGTACTGCTGCAGTTCCTTGGTGAGGTCAGAAACACGTAGTCCAGAAGGCTTGGAGAGAGTTCTTTGAAAAGAGAAAGCGGTGTGTTTCAAATGAAACACCCACCTTCTTCTCTAGGATGATGTACTGGCAATGCCGGAGTGCAATGGGCTGCTCTGCTGGTTCCCTGAAGACAGGAAAGCCTGGGTGTGAATGGCAAGTGCTCTGTCTCCTCTCTGCCACCTCCTTCCAAACAGAGCAGGCCCCACAGCACTGAAGGGGACTGCTGCTTGTAGCAATAAGCCACACACTCTGGTAGCCTCATCTATCTGAAGATCCACAGAGTATTACTTAGGCTAAGTGCCGACTACAGCATCTCCCCACTCCTTATACTACAAGGGCCTCCTAGAAACACTGAGCATACTGGTCCAAAAGCCATTTTCATTTTATCTCTGATTACAATGACACCAGCACTGTGTCCACCCTCCTAAACGCACTCAGCTCAGCAGCTTACCAAACACACTTGGAATCTGAAGGGCCAACAAGGAGACAGCATATCGATGCTGACAGTCTGAATTTTAGGAAAAGCAAAAGGAGGGTTATAGAAAGTGAAACATTTCAATGTACATGCTTATTCTACTGTTCTGTCATGCATCTGCCTAAATTGCATTAGTCTGCAAATCTTCTCTATAATTGGCTACTTTCATGAAATAAAACTTATTTCTGGAGAAAAATAATATATACAGGCCAACACCATGTGCATCGGTCATGCAGAATGGGAAAGCATTGAGTGCAGAGAGAAAGGGTCATCTTACGAATGCTGCAGAACCTATAAATAGATAAAAGTTACATTCGGTTCCTAAGTATTAAGAAATACACATAAAAAGGAGACCTCACACCAAGATGGCAGAAAGTTCAAACTAAAGGAAGAGGGAAAGGACAGCCATGCGTACACATTGCTTGAGAGCTCTTCCAAGAAGATGTCATTTCAAACATAACCCCCCATACCAGGAACTGGACAGGTCCACAAATAAGTTTCTCACTCTTGGACAGAGCCATCCACTTTGGAAGGACTGTGTGGTGCGCAGCTGGCACCATGAGCAGCAGGACAGCACAATATCCCCTTGTGTCCTGCTGATTTTTTTATTATTAGGGAATGCTCTCCTTGCACAGAGTGCATGACAAAAACATGCTGGTACAGTAAGGTAGATTCAACCAAAACCAGCAGCAGAAAACCTTTCAGAAAAAGATATTCTTTCCAAGTACATTTTACTCTCTTAGTAACTATACAAGTTCAGAAATTAACATAGCATTGTGAAGTGTTACCTCAAGAAATACATGTACTTTGGCACTTGTGCTGTGTTTGTATAAAGCATTGCTGAGAGCTCATGGACCTTCTGAAACATGCCAGCAATCCCACAGTGTAAATCTCTGCTTCAGTCAGGTTCCATTTCTCTGTATGGGAAACTAAACCAAAGACTTAGCACTCTACAGAGCTGAGTACATGATAATCGCCACATGGAAACTTGCCATGTTTGGGAATCCAAGACATCTCCCTTCCTTTCCAAGACATCCTTTGCTTGATCCTGGCCAGCCATGGGAAGTCAGCAAAATATATATGGTCTGACTTGTCAACCAGTCAATAAACCGTGCAAGAAAGTCAACCTCCTTTTTCCTCTCATTTGTTGCCCACAAACCTCTTTCATAACCTTTCCCCTCCACACACACCAAATACTTGAAAACCATGGGCTTCACGAGCTATTGGATTTTTTGTTATGGCCTCCAGTGTGAAAATGCTTCATAATATTCTAACACAAATTAATAGTTTTAGCCAGTCCCCTTCAGTACCTATGTTTATTTTCCTCATGTCAATGACATTAATTTAAACAGACGATGTAATAAAACAGGAAAAAGTATTTCCTAGTAAGGTGTTAAAAAGCTGATAGAAACATGCAATTACCAGAGCATATAATTTTTAATTACATTCTGTATGTGGTCATTCAGACATGCTGGAAACAGAGGAATTATTCAATATATAATTTTGGCAAACACATTACAGCAAATATATTTACAAATATATTCCAGAGACACCGCCACAAATTCATACTATAGAATCAAAGCCATTAGCTAAAAGGAAGGCAGTAGATACTAATCCTTGTGGTGGAAAAGCTATTTCAAAATGAAATCTCAACCACATTCCTCTTTAATATAAACTTACCAACATTCAGTATAGTCTTCCTCAATCTATAGAAAGCCTGAGACAACAGCTCAGAGAAGCATATAAGTACACAGTTTGTATTAAAAGAAATGCTTGCTCTGAAAACCAGCTATAAAAATTTGAACATTTAACACTGACAACTACATTCATGTTCAGCCCTGGAGCAGATTTATGCTCACTCAGAGCTTTCAGGCTCAGTGCAAAGGCTGGAGGAGGACCACCATCACTTCAGAACAGCAAAGAGCAAGAATTAATAATCCAAGCCCTAGGCTTGAGGTCCTAGGCTTCAAGTCCCACCTGCCCAAGAGCACAAGAGAAAAGGGAAGACAAGACACACTAAAAACTTATTTCAACTCTAGCATCTCACAACTGCACTCCAGCTCCAGTACTTTCCAGGGTGGCAGATCCACCTAAGCCCATCTACCACACATTTCCAAAATACAAAGTCAGCTCTGTGCAGTGAACCTACAGGATGCTTACCCTGTGGAAAAGAATGTATCTGAGCACAGCATAAAACTGAATTTACTTGCAAGTAGTCAACACAAGGAGCAAGAGCTAGCCACTTCCAAGCTTTACGCTTTCCATAGTAACAACTTAACACGCGAGCTTACCTGTAGCTGCCATTCAGCTTGGAGTCACTGTGGATTCATAGTTGTCCTCCCATTTCCATCACAGAGGTAACAGGTAGGAGTGCTGTTCTCTTCTTTCTGGGGGCAAAAAAAGACAAAGGCGATTGGTAGTCATTTATTGACCACACATTTCAGTCATTTAATTAAAGATCAGAGGACAGGAGCAGGAAAAAGGGAAACAAAGCCAGTTTAAAACAAGCTTAAAGACCTCCAAGCCCATCTGTCCACACCGTTGCGAATGTAAGAGCAGTGGAAGGATGCCACGCTGACATCCATAATGGCCAGATCAATAGAGGGCACACATCTATATGGACAAACTCTCAAGGAACTGCACTCCTTGTCCCAAATGTTTTGTGGCACTGATCAAACAGCTGACACTCAAGGCTACAATGACATGGAAAACACCTGATCTAATTAGGATTTAGCCTCAGTAACAGGCCTTTATCACCAGCACAGCAGGACATAATAATGCTTCTGTAATTAAGTGAGCAACAGAGCATACTCCTGCCGGCCTTTTCTCTCTGGTTTCTTTATGATGGCACAAGAATCTTCAAAATGGGTGCTCTTAGCATTTACTATAGATACTTTGGTTTCAACTTGGGATTTTCACGTGCTAAAAGCAATGAGTCTTGTCCACTGAGGCTCTTGCTTGACTGCTACAGACCACCGAGGAGCTCGCACTACCAGAGTCTTGGAAGGCCCAACACCATGCTCCCAGTCTGGAGCTTTCTGCTCAGTAGTCTCTCCAAAGGCAGAATTACCACCTGTTTTGCTTATGTGCAAGTTCAGGAGTCCTTTCCCACCCTTCTGCAAGTGAACTTGCATTCAAAAACACAGTTTATGCTATTTAGCTCTATTCAACCCAGTATTTCCTCAGTGAGGTCCCTGTGAAAATAAGTGTCACCTCAGCAGCCTGCCTGAGGCAGGTAGCAGGGGCCAGCGCCTCCTCAGCCCCCGCACAGGGCAGGAGGATAACCAAACGCATACAAAGAGAACTGAAATTAGATTTTATTGAGACTGTGAAACAATTTACAGAAAGGAGTGGAGAGTCACAAATCTCCATACACTGCCTGGCCTCCAGCTGTGCCTGTGCAGCCATGTCCTCACAGCAAAGGCTGCCCAGCCACATCCACACCGCGCTCTCAGCCACTGCAGGTGCCCAGGCACAGCCCACCAGGCACCTCCCCAGCCCCTCGCCGAGGAGGGCCATGCTGCAGCCCTTTTATACCCACAGCCCCTCCTGCTGGGAGGACCCAGCCAATCATGTCGCAGAGTGGGAGAGGCAGCGCCCTATGGCTGCAGGGCAGGAGGCCCAGAGCCCGCCCCCCGTGGGGCTGCCCTTCGCAGCCACCAAGCCAGAAAATTCCCCCCAAAACAGAAATTAACTTTTCTGCCAGAGCCCGAGGGAATAAAACAGCCCGTGTAGTCACTGGAAAAGGGGCGCTCTGCCCACATATGCAGGAGATGCTGCTAGGAACGTCTCAACTCCAACTGAACACTCACAGGGGGGAAAAAATGTATGAGAAATGGGAGCTGCAGCAAGGCGAAGGCCTGGTCCCACGCAGGGTCTCTGGCAGGGAGGCTCCTCCCGCCTGCGGGAGCAGTGGGGAGACCTCAGGGAAAAAAACAGCTCCAGTTAGGATAAAATGGCTGCACTCAAGCTGTGGTGCTGCTGCTGGTAAAGCCTGTTTGGCATTGCAGACAACAATGGCAAGAAAGGGGAACTGAAAGCCTCGGAGGGGCTTTGCAAAGCGGCCTCTCCACAGGCTGGCAGCTGGCCAGCTGCCGGCTCACCCTTGAGGAGTCACTCCCTGTGGCCAAAAACACCCAGAAAGGGTGACGAGCGGCCAACGGGGCCTGTGTGGGCACAGAGGTGTGAGGGCACCAGGTAGAGGAGGGACCTGGGGCACCTCCCCTTCTCCATGGGGCTGTGACGCTTCAGTCCATGCCTACACTGTCCCTGCAGGCTGACAGAGCCCAGGGGCAATGGCCAGTCTTCCTTGGTGACATTCCCATCCCTACATACGTTTTCACCACAGAGACCATCTGTCTCATTCATCCCTTGTGACAGGAAAAGCAACTTTACGGGGCTCCAACTCCTGCCTGTTAGCTCAAGCCAAAAGGGCTAACTATAAACTCAGAATAAATAGTAATTAAACTGAATCTTTCTTCCTATCGTGATCTGAACCAGACGCTGCAGCTATCTTTAACTTTAGGCTGCTTTGACATGCACCCTCTATCTGCAACAGGCAAAATTAAGATTCCTTCTCTTGATAATTCGTGGGCCTCAACAGGACATATTTCTTGGCAGTGCTATGCTCTTATCTTTAAATACTGTGAACTCACAGGGGCCTGAAAGGCCTTATATTTTCGTGCCTCCAATACAACAGTTTAATCCAGCAACTTTCCCATGTTCTGCTCACAGAAGTGGTGCAGGGAAGGTGAGTTACTTCTCACAGCGAGGACAGCTTTTGCAGTGCACATAGCATTGAACAGAGGCTGTCCCATAAAACCCAGCCACAGGCTGCACGGGAGCATGGCCGAGATTTGGCCCCTGGCTCTGCAGGACAGAGTGAGGTGGAAGCCCTATGCTATCTCCTGTTGAGCTGGCTGAAATCAATAGTGGCTTATATGGGATTTAATATTAGAGAGAATAATAGAACAGGGTTAAAAATGAAGATTTCTTTCCCTGAGTATATCAACATTTTCAAAGCTGCTTTGTTTTGATTTTTTCTTTTGTTGGAAGTAGTTCCAATATTTTCTAAATTACTGAAAACCACTGTTGAAAGCTCATATAACAAAACTGTTTTTCATTACAACTCTTGGTAATTATGCAGGCAACATACATGTAGAAAGGAAACGATATAAACCAGATTTACTGTAAAAGGCAAGACCTTTCATAAATGCAGCTCTGTTCTTTTGTAGAAAAATAGGTTATTTGGGAGAAAATATTTTTGAAATTCAAAAAACAGTGACATGGATACCAAGCAACTGCTTGGCAAGAGCTGTGCAAAGCTAAACTCTGCCCAGTTCCACCTCTCAAGCACCTTCTGCACAACAGTCTCGCATCAGCTAGGTTGGTAGCCAGTATTAGCGATATAATCTTCCCATCACTTCAGTTTGGACACATAAGTTTTAACAAGATTAAATAATAAAATTAAGCCTGTACCATTTTAAAGTTATATAAACACTGTTTAAGTGGTTTAGTAGCATGGTTTGTTTGTATAGCACGTCATCTGTATATAGCAGCACAGTGAGTCCAAAGATGTGTCCAGCAGTGCCAGCTACCCACGTGATGGCACACCTTTCCATCCCCAGACCCTCCGCTGCAGAGTGCCAAGGGCCTCTTGGTCAGTAGGAGACATATCTCACTTGTAAGGCCACGATGTTACCCACCCCCTTGTTACATGGGCACATGAGGAACTGCTTAGGTGTCAGTGCACCTGGTTAGCAACTGGGTCCTCTGAAATAGAGACTATTACTGGTTGCCCTATGTACCTGACTGCGAGTGCCACATCCACCAACACCTACCGCTGCCCCTCGAGAAGGGCAGCAAGGCAAGGAATCTGGGCTGTGTGTGTCCCCAGAAATCACCTCCTCAGCTACCAAGGGAAAGGTGGAGTGGAGAATGCTCCTCACACACAGCTGGAAAGCCTCGGAGGGCTAATCCCTAATAATTTCAGTTGATTGGCACTTGACTGGAAATGAGAGGAAATGGTATACATCTGTAAAGAGCTAAGCCAACAATCTATGCTGAAGGAAAGACCTGCAGCTCCATTCCCAGGAGAGCTGTAACAGGCATGTGGTAGCCAAAAACACTGAGGATGAAGTACTGTTCCACCTTCTTAGTGAGCCCAACCACCATCTACCTCCTTTCTGTGTCTTGCAAAGTGGCTGTGTTTCCCAAGGCAGTAAGGCACTAAGTGTACAGAGAGAAGCATAAGGGACAATCGGAAGTTACCTCATTCTTACCAAAACTGATGGTAATTATATAACCAATGTTTTTTTGAGAACACTGCTAAATTTAATGTCTAAACTGCTCTTAAGTCCTTCTATGTAAGGTA
>NW_010333235.1:0-1447 GCF_000700745.2 Antrostomus carolinensis | reverse complement strand
AAACACTGGCCAGAGGTTAAGCTACCTGAACACAGTCTCAGGTGCTCATGTGTATTTTAGGCACATAAAACAACCTTTAAAAGTCTGGTCAAGAGTCCTTTCCTTGAACTGAAGGCTCATGTTCTTAGATGAGTCCCATAACTAAAACTGCCATCGTAACAATTGCACAGGCATCTCCTTTCCTGGATGTGGGTAGTTTTGATGCCTGCACTGGTTATAAGAAGCAATGTCCTGGAGAATATGAAATTTAGGAAGATGAGTAATGTATGAAGTGTGGAGGCAGTGAGAGATGATCCACATATTATGTACTTTTATTTAATAATTTATAAATAAATATCAGCTTTCCCCAAACTGCCCCTCAGCCTAGCAATTATATGTTGGCTGATTTCTCATTAGTGCTGTTCTTTTATAATAACAAACTGTTCCCAAAGCCTCACATACAGAGAGTTAGACAATCAAAGTACTGTGCTATTTTCCACTTAATTCATTCAGTTAGCTGCAATTAAAACAATACAATTCAAAGCCTTGTGTGTTTCTCTGAAAAAAATACAAAACTTTAGTTGTTACTATTAATATATACAACCTACAAGAAAGAGTTAACAAAGCCCTTTTGTCTTCCCTGTTGTAGTAATTTTCTTATCCTTTTCTGTAGATGCCCTGGCAGTCATCAATATTTCTTTCAGTCACTGTTCTTCAAAAGACATACACTTTTCATTCAACTGCACAGAAAGAAAAGGAATTCAGTGGGCAAGATTCCCTCCGTGGTCGGATCCATTCACTGCAGCTGCTCAGGGAGGAATCTAGGTGAAGGTGCAGGGGTCTCATCAAGAAGAGAATCAAAGCTATTTAGAAGAAAATAAGTCACCATTTAAGCAGGCAGTAATGAAAACACTAGTCAAATTTCTGTTCAGATTTTACCCAGAAAATTTACCTAAATATTTTATATTTCTGGAATAGCAGTGTCTTCATCGTTACTGATCTCTCTCACCCATTTAATATAAACAACATATCAAGTATTAGTGTCACTATAGAGCCATTCCTTTTTTGTTTTATGGGGCTTCACTAATGAAACCTGATGACAATTTAATTAATATTATACCAGTTTCACAGATACAAAAGAGAACAGAGGCTGTATCCTGCCCCACAAGACAGTGTTAAGCCATCCTAATAGAGCAGCTGTGACTGTCTCTCATACTACCAAGCTCCCCCAATACTGGGTAGATTTCCATCAGCCAAGAACACGCTCAGAGCGTGCAGTGTGCAGAGAGCAGCAATATCCCTGCAGACCCAGGATGCGCTGTTTGTCCAAGTCTCACAACATGTCCAGAGCTCCTATGAGCAAGGTATATCTCAACACTGCCCTGAGTAGACAACTACACTCCTGACATGCTAATATTCGGTATGTTAATTCTGTATTTCACAGAATTATAGAATCATAGAATGGTTT
>NW_010333234.1:0-491 GCF_000700745.2 Antrostomus carolinensis | reverse complement strand
GGGAAAATCCTGCAGATTAAGGGCAAAACAATCAGGTTTGAGGGAAAATCCTGCAGATTTGAGGGAGAAAATCCCCCAGATTTGAGGGCAAAACAACCAGATTGAGAGAGCAAATCCCCTAGATTGAGGGCAAATCCCTCCCAGATTGAGGGCAAATCCCGAAATTTGAGGCCAAATCCCCAGATTTGAGGCCAAATCCCTCAGATTGAGAGAGCAAATTCCTCAGATAAAGGGCAAATCCCCCCCCAGATTGAGGCCAAATCCCAAAATTTGAGGCCAAACCCCAAAATTTGAGGGCAAATACCCCAGATTGAGGGCAAATACCCCCGAGATTGAGGCCAAATCCCCCAGACTGAGAGGCCAAAGCCCGAAATTTGAGGCCAAATCCCCCAGATTAAGAGAGCAAATTCCTCAAATAAAGGGCAAATCCCCCAGATCGAGGCCAAATCCTACAACCTGAGAGGCCAAATCCCAAAATTCGAGGCCAAATC